>NC_077230.1:22921326-23158826 GCF_027887165.1 Monodelphis domestica
GCAATGAAGAGGTGCCCTGACACCCTCCTTAAATGGAGGCTCTGTCATAAATTCCTGCCCTCCAATCAAAGATACAGAGAAGTATTAAGGCTTTCTATAGACGGTACAGTTCTGCATAGAGTTCTATATTCTATAGGTATTACAGTAGAAAGAGCCCTGAAACAGGAATTAGAGAACCTATGTCCAGATTCTGACTGTGCAGCTGCATTTTACTCTCTATTTCACTTTGGAAAAATCCATAGATCTTTAGACCTCGGTTTCTTTATTTGAGCAATGAGGAAGTTAGACTACATGATCTTTAAGATTCCTTTGGGCTCTTTGAACTTAAAACATTCCAGTCTGCATTTTTAAAAAACCACTCAGTCTTTCCTCCCACACAAGCAGCTAACCTGTTTATACAGAAATGGTTGTGTTAGACAAGGAGATGCAAATCCTTTTACCCAATAGCTGTGCTTTCAAAAGCACAGAGATTTTCCCTAACTCAGAGGAGAGATCTCTGGCACAATCTTAATCACCAGTAAAGAACTTAGAGAAGAAATGTGGGGAAGGCCACGTGGAACCCACTGTCTATGCTCCAGCAAGTTCAGACTATACCAGCTTGAGGTGTTCTTCAGAGAAGGGGTGGAAAGAAAGGCATTTCTAAAATAACAGCTTTCTGGTCCCACAGAGACCTTTAAAAATTAACTGGGAGGTTTGTTAAGGGGGAATCCTCATTTAGAGAGTAGGTAACCACCATAATGCATTAGAGGCCACCATCTGCCACCAGTCTTTTGCTGCCACCAAGGATAGTCAGCATTTACTAAGTGGCCTATAATTTCTGTGCTGTCCCCCTTCCCAAACTCTGTCCAGTGCTGCGAGTGTATCCTATGCATTTATTTGCCTGGCTGGCTTGTTATGGGAAAATGGCCCAATCCTGTTCAGCGCCACGAAGGATTTCCTTTTACTCTCAGAATCAGGTCAGCCCAGAGGAATGGAAAATATTTATGGGTGAGCCGTCTCTGTAGGCAGCTGCCTTGGTGTGTGTGTGGGCACTGCCCAGCCTTTGCCTTCGGGAACCCACTTAGCTGAATATAGCTCAGTTTCCACCGTGACCTCCCACACCTACTCCTACCCCTATCTCCGCAAATAAAAAGACTCGGAGGCCAACACACAAGGGAAACCCTATTGCAGCTGTGCTTCGTTTGAGTCGAACGATGGTGCCCAGGAAAGCAAGAGCTGGTTTGGCCGCGGGTCAGCGCTATTCGCCTCCATTCTTTGCTGGGCAAGGAAAGATGGGAAAGGAGAGGACGCCAGGGCCCGAGAGACCCGTGGTGTCCGCAGGACTTGTTTGTGCTCGGAAACTGGCGGCTCTGGCGGAAGCTTAGGTGGGGGCGGGTCACGTGCAGCAGTGGCAGCAGCCTGTGCGGCTGCGGTTGGCTACAGCCTGGGCTCGGGACTAGAAACTAACTGGCCCGGCTCCTTTTGGTAGCAGATCCCGGAGCCGAGGACATTCGGTGGAAGCCACCGACCCCGCCCCGAGTTGCTTGAGGGAAGAAAGGAGGCGTGGAAACGGGGTGGAGAAGGATCCGGCTTGAGAACTGAAGCGCACTGGGTCTTCCCTCGTTCCCTAGAGGACCGCCTGTAAAAAAAAAGGAAGTGTTTTTCTAAGCAGCTTCAGGTGCCCAAGAGGTTGAGGGCAGCATGGTGGCGGGAGAGGATAAGATAGGTCTTCCCATCCTGCTCCCCAAAGGCCTGGGACTGTGAAGAGAAGGGTTGGATAGGGTGGGGCTGGAGGGAAGAGATGAAGCTATTCAGGCTTGGGGCGGGGAGGGGGGAGCAGACTGGGTCGGAGACCCTAGGAGTCGCGATGGCTAACGGATGTTCGTTCTCTTCCTCACCCCCACCTCCCCTTTCGGCTTCTCTAAATACTAAATTCCTCAATCCCTCCTTCCTAGTCCCTGGGGAGCCCCATTATACGCAGTGGAGAATGCACACCCCTCCCCTCGGGCGGCCGTGCTCCCCGCTGCGCTCCAGCTGCCTCGCTGGGCTCTGGGCTGCCACTAGGGAGGTGGAGAGTCCCCAGCTGCGGTGACTGTTTCCCGGCCAGCGAGTAAGGTCGTGGCTGCCAGTCTCCTGTTCTTCCTCTAGGGAAGGTACAGATAACAGCATCCCGCAAAAGAACTCCTTTCCCTAGTCGTGGGGATGACAACAGACACAAACAGCAAGCATACTCCTCTTGCCCTCCAACCCGGTGCAGCCGCAGCCGAGAGAAAAGCACACTAGGCTTCAGGCTCAGGCTCGGGCTCGCTACCGCCTCCGCGAAAGATCTAGCGAACGAGAATGCCAGCAATTCCTCCTCCCTCTGCCTGGTGTGGGAGTCTAGGCGGGAGGGGCCGAGAAGGGAAAGAGGGAATACGGGAAAACCGTCTGCTGCTTCTCGGCACGAGGGAACTGGGATCTGCCGAGACTCACAATCCAGTGCTGTGGGATTTTTTTTCTTTCGTGCGGGATGCCTTTGTGAGGGGAGGGGAGGTTGCAATCAGGATATACAACTGAGCTGAACACTCGCTCTTTCTCTTTCGAGGTTTGCTAACCTCCGTGCCCATCTTGTGAATTTCCTTCCAAGCCTGGGGTGGGAGTTCCCCACCTCTCACTTAGAAGCTTGGGGAAGAGGGGAGTGGGATTCGCCAAACAGAATAAAGTCCCCAGCCCTGGGAGCCCACCAGCCCATGAATGGGAGAGGAGAGGAAGAAGAAACGTTTGCTTCTCCCAAGTCGGGAGGTTGTGGGGCCAGGCGGACGCGTCCCAGACAGAAGCACAAGCATACTTTATTCTGCCTCGCAGTTTGGGGCTCTGGGGCAATAACGAACCGCACAAACTTTCCTTTCCCTAGAGTAGGGTTCAGCACACTCAAGTCTCTTCCGGATGAACACGGGGGCGAGAAACACTGTCCTTTAGGCTGGGCTGGGAGAGCGATTGAGGGGGAGAGGGGGAAACCTCGTGTAATTTCCTTCCTTGGCGAAGCTGGGAGGAGGGGAGAGGGGAGGGGGCCTAGACCACATGCACTTTCGTTTCTCACGGGCGGCGGCGCGTGTCACGTTGCGGCTGCAAATCTGCGTTTGGCAGCAGCGGCAGCCGCGGTAGCTCTGTGTGGAGTCTGGCTGGGGGTGAAGCGAGACGCCATTTGCATCCACAACACACTTCGCTCTCCGATCAGGTTCATGCGGGAAACTGGGGCGGAGGGGAGGGAGGAGGGGGAAGGGGGATTGTCGCCCGCTGCGGAAGCTTATTACGACAGTGACACTGATTAGATGCCTTGTTTGTACGTGCATAGAATAGGGGTGGGTCTTTTTTTCTCCCCTCATCTTTTTTCTGGATATACTTTCTGTTTGGAAAGTTGCGGGGATTTTTTTTTTTTAATACTACACAGCTGCTGTCTTAAGGGCTGAATTATGCGAGCACGTTTGCTTACCCTGGGGGAGTAACGCGTATAAGCCAACTCAGGGATTACATCCGAGGCCCAGCGCCATAGAAATCCAGCCCTCAGTTTTTAATGAGCTTTTGAATCGGAGAGCGCTTCAAGGCGCTCATAAAGCCAAGACTCGATTTCCATCTGCCCCCGTTGCCTCCGTGTTCAGTTTGTCTGTGGAAACCTAGCGATCCGTGCAGAACTCCATGAGGGAGGGCTTGCTGCCAAGGGTGATCCGAAGCCAATTTTCCTGTCCGACCCTGACCAATGGAAAAAATGACGGCGTAGCTCCAATCAAACACCCCACTATCGTAAATGCGCCCAACCCCGTGTCTAGTGCACGAACGAGGGCGCCTTTCAAATTAACCACAGAGGAGGGGGTGGGGAGAGAAGCCGTGAGGTTTGCCTTCTCCTGAGAGGCATGTTGGAGACTAAGGTGAATTTTCAATAGGATGAGAGGGATCTGTTCAAATAGTGGCATTAACTTCGTCCACCAAGCCCGTGTTTTTCCCCCAAGTGTGTTTTAAACATAATCAACATTCTTAGTATTTAAATCAAGCAGAGAGGTTAGTTCAGTCAGGCTTTCTGTGAGGATGCTTTGTTTATCAGTAAATCAAAACATCGAGTGTCAGACTGGTACCAACATGTAAGTAGTGTTTATATACAACTGAGGATGGAAGGCACTGGGCTACCCATTGGAGGTATCATCCTGACTTGTTCTGTCTCAGTACCGATACTGTTCTTCCTCCTTTGCGCTCCCGCCCTCTGGGACCTTTAAATTCAATGGAGCCGAATAGAAGCTTTTAAAAATCGCAGCTTTTAATTTTCGGTTTGCGTTCCCTCCTTTAGCCACCCCCCTTTACGATTACAGTATTCTCGGGTTCATCTTATCTGCTCCTGTTTGCTTTTACTTCAGAGGGAACGATAATAGATTATTATTTTACGTCCCTCTTCTCCCTCACCCCCCACCCCACCCGCTTTGCACGTGCCTGAGGGGCCTTGGAGCCAGTGACTAGACAATGTGTTTCCGATCGTTCCCTCCGCTCTCTCTAGCACGTCACACCGAGTTGAAAAGGAGGAATTTGAACACTTTTGATAAAGCCCGAAAACTGGAACTGTGACTAACTACTGTGGGGCAGTAATTTTATTCTGAATGTGAAGGGCAAGAGGAATCACTCTGAAGGTTGGCAACCGCCAGTTTAGGTTTGAAAGAGAACTCTTCGGCCTTGCAGACCGCGAGGGGAGCAGGCAGCCCTCAGAGAAGCCTGAGTCTTTGGTCTTTGTCTTTAGACAGAGAGGGCTCCAGTGTTCAGTACCGATAAAGATCTACAGAGAGCACACTTGACCAACACATTTCCATAAAATGTATCGTTGTCTAGTTGGACAGCATCATGGCAGAAACACAAAAGTACGGACTTTTTACTTTTTAAGGGGAAAATAAACACAACAATAAGGCCATCCAACCCCGAAATATAGAGACTTTTTTTTTTGCTTTGTAGTAATACAGCAATTACTTTCACTCTGACCCAAAGTTTTGTTCTCCCCTCTTCAAAAACAAAGAAACAGTGTTCTGTTTCTAAAAAGTAAACCAAAAGTTATTAGAATAATAAAGTGAGAAGCTAGAGCACAAAGTTGGATGTTAAGAGTTGGAAGGGACGCTATCAATCAACCAACCCCCCTCATTTACAGATGAAGATAATGAGGTCTGAAAAAAATTGTAATTTGCCCTACATTGCTGTGCTAGAGGCAGAACCAGAACGAGAACCCAGATCTGATTCCTAGCTGTAGATTTTTTCCTCCATACCTTGCACATCAAAAACTTTTTGAAATTGGAGAAATATCTTCATTATGCAAACATTAAATTATGGGCCATTTTTAACCTTTCCTTTGAATTGGAAAGTAAGAAAACATGAGAAAAATCACCAAGATTAAAAGTTTTTCATTTCAAGTATCCAAAATTAGCTACACTTATTTATTTTGACTTGGGTTAAAATGTCTGACTTGATGGGACTCCTTCTAGAGCTTAAAATATACCTTGAATGCACTTATACATTTGGTTTAAACGCCACGGATATTTCCCAACAAAGTAAAATTCTTTAATTTTATTAGGGAGTCAGGTGCCCTGGAGAAGTAGGAAAAAAAATGTATTCAAAAAGAGCTTTCCATCCTTGTTGGCCTTTTCAGACCAATATTACATCAGTAGTGGCCAGACCCTCTGCCTGCCTTGATTGTCTCCATCTTCTAATCCCAATTTCGCCAAATGGATGGATTTAACTCTTTTCCACCCATCTCCAAACCTGCAAAAGTCCAAAGTCCATAGATGGAAGGGCTGCCAAATGCTACTACCTGTCTGCATGCGTATACTTCTTCCCACCTCCTAAACACACACAGAATACACTCTCCCATACATTGGCCTTCGCCAATCTCAACCTAGAAATAATACTTAAAAGAAAAAAAGTGAGATGAAAGAAGGAGGCGGAAGAGGAAGGGAAAAAAATACCCCAGTTTGTGAACCTTATATTCCCGCTCTCTTCTGTCCTGGTCCATTCCTCCCCCAGCCAAAGAGCCTCTCTGGGAACTCTTGAAGTAGGCAGAACCTATGAGAACAACGGTAGAGAACATTAAATAATTCAGGTCTCGGCATAAAATAAGTTTCAACTTGTCTAAAAGAACAATAGCTTAGCCACTAAGGAAGGATATGTGAGAACTGAATGGTAAAGGGGGCACAGGGTAGCCCCGTCTCCCACAAAGCATACCCCGGGGTCTGATAACCAACAGATGACTACTGGAAAACGTGGCTCAAACCAATCACTCCATTATGCTGCGTGACAGTGAACCTTGGCGTAGAATCCTAAACGTCAGTAACTTTGCCTGCTAGCTGGTGTCATTAATGCAGCGTAATATGGAGCCCCCTCCCCCTCCCCCGGCACCACTCGCTCTACCGAAACTGCTAGCTCCGAGCCAGAGACGAGTGAATGACTGCGCTGCAGCTTCCTGCAGCAGATCAGGGCTTTCCCCTTCGCCAAAGCTAGCAAACCTGAGGCGAGTTGGGACCCGGCAGCTGCAAGCACCGGAGCCCTATTACCTCAATTACGATTCGAGATGGTTGGTACGGGTTAGCAACTACACTTCCCCCCTTTAAAAAAAATGCACGGAGATAGACAGGGCCTGTCAGCTGATGTGACTGACTTTCCTATGAAGACCTTCGGGGAGTCCCCGAGGCACAGCCGGTGCCCCAGTTTCCTCTCTCCCCGGGCAGTGCCTTGCCCCGCCTGCCTGTCGGGCGTAGCAGCGGGAGCGCCTAGCAATTGACTTATGAGGGCAGCTGGTGTCAGGGGCGGGGGATGGATTCCCCGGAGTGAGGAGGGGAGGTGAGACAGGCCAGAGCTGCCCTGCATATCTTGACACCCTCTTTCCCCCACAAAGAGGACCCCTCACCAACTCACGTAAGAATACACCTACAGCCCCCTGCCCTTTTCCACTAACACGCCAGAGCTCTGAGCTGCAGTGGGGTGTAAAGGAGGAGGGCGCTTCTCTCTGGGGTCTGAACACTCCGGTCTCTTGGGATCTGGACTCGTAGGAGGAAAGGGGGGGGGGGGGGGGTTGAGTCTTCGCAGCCGGGTGGGGGTGGCTCCGCTGAAGCCAACACGCCGCTTGGGTTGCTCTGCTCTTCGCCACCCCTAGCGGGAGCCTCGTTACCCTGCACTTATTACATTGACACGATCGCGGCTCCCGAGTCCCGAGGGCCGGCTGTGTTATACTTCATCTAAGGAACTCGTTCCGCTCGCCGCCACCGCGGCGGCTGCTGCTGTTGGTGCTGCAGCCGCCTCTGCTACCTCTCCCCAACCCCCAACCCGACCCAGGAACAAAACTCTTCGGTCTTGGGACGGACCCCCTTCTTCTCCACCCTGAGACCTTATTTTTAGGAGAGGGAGCTCTTCTGAGGGATTGCTAGGCTGGGGAAAGAGAGGCAGAGGGACGGGAGAAGAGCAACCCCAGAAACCTCTCTCTCCCCTGCATTCGCACGTCCCCTCCCTCCCGCAGCCACCCAGCCAGCCTGAGGCCTCACAAAGCAGGACCGAAGCGTACATTTCTGCAGACTCATGCCGAGGTGGCGGGCGGCGCAGCCTGGAATGATTTCAAAATGCCCTGGCGTTCCAGAGAGAGCCAGGATAGCGAGAGAGCCCTCGCCTCTCCGGCCGCCAGCTAAGTAGCAGAGAGAGAAACCCCGGGAGGCTCCGGCCCCAGCGGCGCATTAAGCACACCCCGAGACATCGAGCAAGAGAAAAAAGCAAGCTCATAAGCTAGCGCCTTTTCCCGGAACCTCCAAACCCCAGGGAGCAGCTGCCATTTTCGTATGACAAGCAGCTAGAGGCTTCCTGTTAAATGTTTCTATCTTACTCCCTCCCCAACTTACAGCTTTCTTCTTTTTTTTTTCTTGCTGGAGAAAAATTAATAAGATTTTGTTCTAAAGAAACCGTTACACATCATTGGGTAAAGGCGGGAATTCTCGATCGTCGAGTGAACAGCCACCCCACACACAGACGAATTAAGTCTCTGGATTCATAACGGTTTGATTGTGCTTAGTCTACCAGAAGGGTTAGTTAGCCACATACCCAGGCTCAACTTCCAGAGTTTCAGTTCTGAGAGGGAAGAGGCGCTTACCCTTGACCCAACTAAAGGCGCATTTCCTAGAATTACTCCCCTCCAATCTTCCCCTCATACTAATTGAAAACTAAATATGGTACATTTGATTAGTCATCTCCTTTCCAAAGCCCCTTGTTTAAGCACTGCAGGCCTTGTGAGTTTCGCTCTTTCCGGGAGAAGTATTTAGCCTGGGGTTTAAGAGGTGGGGGAACGCTTTTAAAATCAGATATTCTCGGATTAAGGTTGTATTGGTAGGGGAAAAGTGATTGGGGGGGGGGGGGAGATAGTCTAATGCATGATAAACGGAACTGTCTAAATACTAGGCTGTCTGACCTGCGCAGTGATCTAGGAGCTTGATTTCCAGCTGAGAAACAAACCCTAGGAAGACAGAAAGACAGACACAAAGACAGGGGGGTGGGGTGGAAAGAGGATAAGAGAAAGAAACAATGGAGTGTGTGAAACAGACAATTAGTTAAGAAGGAGATGGGGGTTGGGAGAACAGAAAAGGAGAGAATGAGGTAGAACGTTTTCTGCCTCCTCACAAAAAAAGGCTCTCTAGTTCCCCTGTACCCACTGGGGAAGCTTTACAAAGTCACAATTTCTGTATCCGGGTCTCGAGAACCAGCGGAAAAACAAGCTTATTCAGAACGAGAAAGCCCTCTCTGCTGGTGCAGTGTCTCATCTCCCCTCCCCCTCCCCTAAAGATTAGATTTTAAAAATTACATAAAAGGCCTTTCATTAAAAAAAAAATCCAAAGGGAAATGATAATAAGGAAAGGGAAGGGAAGAAGTGGCTCTGTGCAGGAGGCCGGCTTTGGAGAGAGTTCAAGTCCTGACTAGGGTGTGAGTCTCAGAACCTCTCAGAGACTCACCCACTCCCTTCCCTACAGTTGGGATTTGGACTGATTTGAAGTGGACAACATTTAGGAGGTGGGAAGGAACATCACATTATATCAGAAAAAAGTTAAGAAAATATAAAGTAGAAAGCTTTTCATTCTCTTTTACTGTCAACAATAGACAAGTACTTTGCAAAGTACTTTACATACATAGGCCCTTTTGAGCTTCAGACTATTTCCTCTTCATTTTAAAGGCCACGAAAGTGAAACTTCTAAAATGTAAGTAAGTGCCAGATCTTGGATTTGAACCTAGGTCTTCCTGAAATCAAGTCCAGCACATATTCAATGCACCCTATCACACTGCTTTGGTAGGAGGAAGGCAAAGACGGAAAGAGCTACAGAGGGGAGAAGGGGTAACATTATAAAGAGCCCTGCATTCTGTCAAAAGATGAGTCCTGTTGGCATTTCTGACATCATCCTGTGATTCTGTATAAACCAACCTCTGGGAGCCAGTTTGCTCATTTGCAAAAGTTTAGAAAAGAGTAAGTATTGTGAGAAAAGAGCATATAAATACAAGCTATTCTTAGTGGAACTTCTGACTTAGGAATGTAGTGGGGAAGTTAGTTCTTTCCCTATTTCCCCAATAAATATCACTGAAAGTAAAAGGCAATGCAAAGTTAATATGTTAAACTAATTGCAGGAAAATGCCTAAACTCTTTTATCCCTTCCAAAATGGGAAAACGTTTTTCTGGCAGACTTGGAAAAGGAGCTCAGCTTTGACCTGATCCAACCTGGCCACTGTCCTAGTAGTTTTTGAAAAGTTAAACTTACTCTCTAAAGTAAGAAGTAGCTACCTTTAGAGGCAGGTAGCAACTTATTTTGGAGTGTGGTCCTTCTTCCAAAGTGTACTCCCGTTCAGGTGCAAAGAGGATTGGGGGCAAGAAACAGCTTCAAACATCTAAGCTTAGAAGCAGAGGGGAGAACTCAGAGTGGATTCAAGAGCCCTGATATTTGAAAGTCAAGTTATGGAGATGAACTGACTCAGAGCCAGGATGAGCAAGCCACCTGTTTCTCAGGAAGGAATATCAGGAGGGGTGGAGGGGTAAGAGAGGCAATTAAGTTTTTATGTAAGGCCTACAATCCTTTTAACTCTGAGTCAACTCTCACAACCAGCTTTAGAAGCCAGTGCTGCCATTATCTCCATTTACATAAACTGAGACAAACAAAAAGTAAGCGACTTGCCCAGGGTCACGTAGTTAAGTAAGTATCTGAGGTTAGATTTGAAACTCGGTCTTCCTGGCTCCAGAACACTATCTACTTCATCACCTAACTGCATTATAAGGACACCAGAGAAGAGAAATCTAAGGTCTTTCTCTATTGGAGTTTCCTTGACCACATGTGTTCCCAATATGTGTCCTTTACTTCTAAGTCAAGAAATATTTTTTATTAAATGCTTTCTAAGTGCTTAGCACTGTGCTAAGCTCTGAGGATACAGAGAAGTTTTTAAAAAAGATCGTACCTCCCTTCAAAGTACTGACATTCTAACAGGAAAGACCAAACTTCAACAAATAAGTATTAGAACTTAGTCAATTGAAAGCACTCTGAGAAGGGAAGGCATTAGTCCCCAAGGAGTTCAGGAAAGGCCTTCAGAAGTAGGTGGAATTTGAGCTGAGTGAGGAAAATCCAAAGGAAGTGAAAGGAGGAGCATTGCAGCCCTGGCGGAGAGCTGATGTAAAGGCAGAGTTGGGCTATGGAGGGCTGTGTTAGGGCCCTTGGAATAATGAGTTCATGGCAGAAAGTAACATTTTTAAAAACTGGAAAGGGAGGAGGACTGTTATGAAGAACTTTATTAAATACTAGAGAGATGTCTTTTGTCTTTTGATCCTAGAGATAATAGGAAGTCACTGGAGTTTACTGGAAGGAATGGGGAAGAGGGAGGTGACATAGTCAGACCTATGCTTTAGAAAAACCACATTGGCAGCTGATTGGAAAATGAGTTGGAGTAGGGGAGGCCTGTAAGAAAGTTAGTGCAAAGATCCAGATGAGAGAAGAGAGTAGAGAAAAGAGGGATGAAGATGAAAGATGCTGAGCAAGTAGAAATGGCAAGAGTTGGCTGAGAGTGAGGAGGCAAAGATGACACTGACTTGTCAAGACTGAGTGACTAGGGGGATAGTGACAGACATCCTGAATAGTAAAATGTAGGCGTTTGGGGAGGGACAGATAATGAGTTCTGTTCTGGACATGTTGAATTTGAGTTGTTCAGTTGCATTAGTCTTCATGACCCCATTTGGGGTTTTCTTGGCAAAGATATGGGAGTGGTTTGCCATATTCTTCCCCAGTTCATTTTATTTTAAAATATTTTTCCATGTTTATATATTTTATTTTCTTTCTCTCTCCTCTTCCCTACCCCCTCCTGGATCCCATAAGCACTTCCACTGGGTTATACAATGTTATCACTTTTCCACATTATTCATTTTTGCAATAGAGCAAT
The DNA here is from genome assembly GCF_027887165.1 of Monodelphis domestica. NCBI lineage: Eukaryota > Metazoa > Chordata > Mammalia > Didelphimorphia > Didelphidae > Monodelphis > Monodelphis domestica. The sequence goes on from NC_077230.1 coordinate 22,932,748, forward strand.
CTTTTAAAACTAAAACCCCAAATCATATATCCATATAAATAAATGATAAGTAATTTGTTTTTCTTCTGTGTTTCTACTCTCATAGTTCTTTCCTTGTGGATAGTATGCTTCCTCCTAAGTCTCTTGGGATTGTCTTGTATTAGCAAAGTCTATTACATTGTATTGTTCCACAATATTTCACTTTCTGTGTATAATGTTCTCTTGGTTCTGCTCATTTCACTCTGCATCAGTTTCTGGAGATTCTTAGTATCTCATCACCATCATATACCACAATTTGTTCAGCAATTCCTCAAGCAAGGCATGCCCTGTCATTTTCCATTTTTTCCCCACCACATAGAACTGGGCTATGAATGTTTTTGTACAAACGTTTTTCATTATTATTATCTCTTTAGGGTACAAACCTAGTAGTGGTATGGCTGGATCAAAATGTATGCATTCTTTTAAAGCCTTTTGGGCATAGTTCCAAATTGCCTTCCACCCAGTTCATTTTACAGCTGAAGAACTGAGGCAAATAGGAGTAAGGGATTTGTCCAGGGTCACACAGCTAGGAAGTGTCTGAAGTCAGATTTGAACTCAGGGAGATGAGTCTTCCTGACCACCTGCCCTTTGAGATGCTTAAGGATCACCAAACTTGAGATGGCCAAAAGGCAGGTAAGGCAGTTTGGGACTGGTTCTCGTTCTCTCTCTCTCTCTCTCTCTCTCTCTTTCTCTCTCTCTCTCCCCCCCCCCCCAAAGGTTTATGGCAGGGAGAGATGTTTTGTGGGTATTGTATGCCAGAATTGAATCGACTGGCTAATTATTAAAGAGAAAATCACTGGTGGGTGTAGTTTTAGAAGTTTGGACCCCAGAATATCCTTTGAACTTCAAATAGTAGTAAGTCATCTCTGCTCAACCTATGAATTCAAGTTGTCTCATTGGGGGTTTTATACTAGGAAATGGAGAAGGGACCCCTTGTGTCCAGAGTAAATACTAAGAAAAAAAATGGAGAGAAAGGAAAGGACATGCTTTACTCCCCTCATTTGAATGAAAGCTTGGACATAAAGAATAAGTTTCCAGACTCTTAATGATATTTCTTCTCCATCCACAATTCAGATAGCACTGTGCTTGGCACATAGTAAGTACTCAATAAATGTTTTTTCATTAATTCAGACAAGTAAAATCTTAAGGTACTGAGCTCCAGAGCCTTGGCAGTCTTAGCAAGTAAATGTTTCAACTTTGGATCAAAACTGTCATTTTCCTGCTGTGCCTCAGGCAGGGCCTTGTAACTTATTCACCCCTAGAGCCTGATTGAATGGATTGAATGGATTTCTCAGAGGCCTCCCTCCTTTCCTAATTCCGGATGAACTTCTGGTCCTTTTCCTCTCACCTTCTTCCCCTGCCCCCCCCCCCCCCCCCCCCGCCCCCCCTGCTTTTAAAATTCAGTTTAGGCTGGATTCTCTACCCCAGGTGGTGAAGAGAAGTCATAAACAGTACTGTTTCAATTTGGAGGGAAATGCTGATGTAACATCCCAGGGACTAGTCCTTAGGCCCTATACTGTTGAACCTTTTTTACCCATCATATGTGTGATAGGATGCTTATCAAACTTTTTTAGATGTTACAAAGCTGGAAGAATCAGTCATTACAGAATGTAAGCTCAAGATCTGAGGAGATCTTGACTTGGGACAAATCCCAACACTCCAATAGTTCTATGATCTCACTGGTTGAAGTATTTAGCTATCATTACCTTTAAGGATATAGATCCCAGTTCATATATGAACATTCTTACAATTCTGGTCCATGCCTTCTCATCAGTCCTCCAAGGAAAGGATACCAGGGGAGTTCATGAGCTGGCCATCTGTTATCCTTCAAACTCACCAAATGACCAAACTATCTTCATAGTCAAATCTAGTTAAATGAAATTTAAAAAAACAAACCTTACCTTCCATCTTGGAATCAATACTGTATATTGATGTTCCAAGGCAGAAGAGTGGTAAGGGCTAGGAATGAGGGTTAAGGGACTTGCCCAGAGTCACACAGCTGGGAAGTGTTTGAGGCCAATTTAAAACCCAGGACCTCCTGGCTCTAAGCCTGGCTCTCAATTCACTGAACCACCCAGCTGCCCCTAGGAAATGAAATTTTTAATAGAAATCAGTATAAAGCCATATTTTGTTGTTTCTGTTCAGTTATATCAGGTTCTTTGTGATTCTATTTGAAGTTTTCTTTGCAAAGATACCGAAGTCTTTTGCCATTTCCTTCTCCAGTTCATTTTAGAGATGAGGCAACTGAAGCAAAGTTAAGTGAGTTGTCCAGGTTCACATGCCTAGTAAGTATCTTGAGGTCACATTTGAACTCAAATCTTCCTGACTCTAGGCCCCACTCTACCCACTCTACCACCCAGCTGCCCTTGTAAAGATACAGACTTTGTCCCCAAAATCACCTTCACCAAATATAAGGTAGGGAACCAAGTAGTTTTCTACGAAAAAGATGGAGGGGAGGGAGTTGTTGTTTTTAGTAGACCAAAGACTCAATGAGTCAATAGTCCAATATAGCTAATGCAATATTAGTTTTCATTTTAGAGACAGTGTCCAGATCTGTGAACCTAATTAATAGTCCTGCTCTATGCTACCCTGTTTATATGAGCACTCACAACTGTGTTCAATTAAAAAAAAAAACCTTTATCATCTGTTTTAGAATCAATATTAAGTATTGGTTTAAAAAAAAGGTAGGCAATTGGGGTTGCTTCTTGCCTTGGGGCACACAGCTAGGAAGTATCTGAGGTCACATGTGAACCCAGGACTTCCTGTCTCCAGACCCGACTCTCCATCCACTGAGCCACCTAACTTCTCTCATTGTGTTCAATTTTGAAAGCTGTGTTTTAGGAAGGACTTTGACAAACTAGAGAGAATCTGGAAAAGCAAAATCAGGATCCTCCAGATGAAGCCACAAGGCAATCAATTGAAGGAAGTGGCAATGGTGATCCTAGAGAAAATGAAAGATTTAGGAATGCAGTGATGATGGCGGTCTTCAAGTATGTGAAGGGCCTCCTCTGTGAAAGTGGGATTAGATTTGTTCTGCTTGGCCCCAGAGGGCAGAAGTAGGAGGCTGGAGCTATAGAGGATTGAGATTTCCAAAAGCAAAATGAGCTGTTTCAGCAGTTTCCCTTCACAAAAGGTCCTAAAAGAAGACCTGGGGTGTTTGAAGGTTTCCTATAAGGAATCCCTGTACAACTGTAGGTTGGAATAGGTGGTTTCTAAGATCTCTTCAAGTTCTGAACGAATGAGGTTCTATTATGTTGTGGAAACTTTGTCTCTCCAGGACCTAACTTCCCATACTATGTATGCCAAGTCTGCTTCCTTGGCCTTCTATAGTGAAGTAGCTCCCATTCTTCAAGCTTAGTCTCTTTTAACAGCTAGGGGTAAAGCCTGTTTATCCTTCTTCAGCCAAAATGATCTGACCTATAAGAAAGTCCCACCAGCAGCCCGGGACAATAGAGAAAGGGGGAGGGGGAAAGGAGCAGAGAAGATAGTCTCTTTCTCTATTTTGCCAGTTTTCCAGGTGTCGGACTGGGATGGTAGCTATTTAGCTATGAAAAAAACCGATATTTGAAAGAGAAACGAAGTCCCCCACCCCCAAATGATTGACAAAGGTAAATTTTACACATAAAAAGGCTAGCAAACACAGGTAACCCCCAAGAGTGATAAACTAAAGTGTTTTCGCTCTCCAGCAATTAGCTGTTAATCTCTTATCTGCAGTCTGCAAATAAGTTTTCTTACAGCTTTTAAAAGAATTCCTTTCTCTGGGCACCTTCTTTCGAGCTACAGGGCCACCACAAAGCAAATGACGACCCTCTTCGAGGAGTCTGAAGCCTCCCAAGTCCTTGGGTGGCTCACCCCCCTCTATGTTTGCGAACCGGAGACTGGCTTGGAGAGGTTTTAACTAAAGAAAGGACACTTAATGCAAACCCCAGGCATAACTGACGCTTTTGTTTCTCTGGCCTGCAAGATCTGCAAAGCTTTTGTTTTTGTTTTTCATTTCACCTATTGTCCCTCTCTCCTCTCCGTTCCCACCTCCTACTCCCCCCTCCCCCTCCCGCTATCTCCCAACCCAAAGTCGGGTGATTAGCCCATTAGGTAAGGAATTTTACGCCTAGCTCCACCAGGTCTAGCTGACCTCCCCCTCCGGGGGCTGTGATTAAGGTCTCCTCAGCCCTTTCACATTTCGAAGCTAGCCTTGGCTTTGCAGGTCTTAAAGGTTTTCTCTGCTAGCGAGGCAAACCCCCTGGATACGGTCGCGGCTTGCCGGAGGATTCGCCTCGGCGCTGGGCCGGGGGAGGTTGGGGGGAGGTGGGAAGGAAGACCGAGAGAGAGAAGAGAAACTCCTCAAGCCTACATGATGATAAATATTTCGCAGACAGCCCATAAATAATTTGCATTATGTTCAGCTGACAGCGCAGGGCGATTAATTTTAATAGCTACATATTTGCCTGGGCTGCTGCTTCTAAGGCCTCGCAATGAAAGGCGGGAGGCTGCTTCCTGGCTGCGCTAGCTTTCACTATTGCCGAGAGGCGCTGGAGCCCGGGTCGGGGCCTGGGCCCGCGGCGCCTCCTACAGGCCACTCGAAAAGGCCCTATGGAGGGCTGCGGAGTCCTGAGTCCCGGGCTCTTTTGGCGCTGCATAGGCTTGCAGTTGGTGTGTACGTGTGGGTCTCTGGCTGTGGGTGCATTGTGCATGTGTGTGAATGGGCGCCTCCTGAGCCCCTCCCGAGTCCACACGCAACAGGAGCCATAATGACATTGCACAATTATCTGTCTGAAACAAACCACTTGTGGGCAGGAATAGCTGTTCCGTATTATTAGCCAGGAAAGGGGAGGAGGTGCGCTTCGGGGGAGTAGATCCGTGGAGTACACTTCATCGGGAGCTAACTCCCGGTTTTGTTTGGGGCTTTGTTTGGGGTTTTCTCCTCTCCACCAAAGAAGCCTGGGCTGAAATGAGAGTCCGCTTTTCAGTTCCTGCGGAATGGGGGGAAGAAAAGAACGAGGGAAACGAACAAAGCCAGCTCCCCTGACACACGTATTTACACCAGGTCCGTCCGGTTCCCACCTCTCCCTAAAGTCCCTCCCGACCCTCCTCATCTGTTGCCCTTTTAGTGGTCACCGTAAATTTCCTTCTGAGTGGTTAATGCAAACTAACACGTACACACACACCCTGAAAAAAAAGAAAACACGGGAGGGGTAGGAAGATTTGGAGGTAAGTGTTGAGAATATGGGGGAGGGGGAGAAAGAGAGAGAGAAAAGAGAAAGAGTGATCAACAACACCCAGTGCATTTTTCTCTCTGCAGCAGCGAGCGATGTGGTCCTGGGCGTGCGTGTGCTTGTGTGTGTGTGCGTGCGTGTGCGCGTGTGTGCCAGCCTGCCTGCGTGTGTGTGTGTGTGTGTGTGTGTGTGTGTGTGTGTGTGTTCTGATGACAAAGCCCAGCAGCCGTGAGCCATCTCGGCTGCCTCAGCAGCAGTGGGGGGAGGGAAAGAGGGAGGCTGCCTAGAGATAGCGAGTCCTAGCTTCCAGGGAGTTCATTCATGAAGCAGAGAACTACTCCAGGCTAAACCAGGTGGAACTCTACTAAAGCGAACACCTGTGTATTCCCGCCCCCCCCCCCCCCTTAAGCAGGCTTGCACACTGATCATAACTCTAACTTAATTGCGTTTCTGGAAGGTCATCTTTAGTTACATATTGTCCAGAGGCCTTGATTTGGGTGAATTTTTAAAAAGGAGCTCTCCACTCTCCCGTAGTTGAGACAATAGTCTGGCTTCTTTTTAAAATGTAAATCAGAGGGTATCTGTAGGAGCCTGTGAGGTGATCGCTATGTAATGGATTCATGCAGACACAGTCTGCGCACACAATGAAAACTAAGGAGGAGGGCAGCTAAAACCCACATGTTTTCTTTTTAGAAACGGTGGTGCTAAGAGACTTGACAATAATAACATGAAACAGGATTAAATCATGGAGGGAATAGGAAAATGCATTTTACTTTCTAGAACTATGAACTGTGTTTACTCCATGGAAGCGCCCATCCACCCTGTGCTAGGGAAGCTTTCTCTTCTAAGGCAGAAAAAATGAAGGCCAGGGTGTGGAAAGAGGAACTTGTACATTTCTGAACTGTTATGGGAGAAGCACATTATTTTAATATTAATCTCTTTTCTTTAATTCAGCATGGTTGTCAGTTGTACTGACATGGAACATCTTTAATGATGTCTATTTTATAGGAAACAGGGCATTTACCCAGTTGAAAAGGACAAAGAAAACTAGATCTACAGTCTTCTTTAAACTTAAAAAACAACAACACAGGCTTGTATTTTCCTTGATTCCCTCCTTTTCTGTTCAGCTTAAAGAGGCTTCTCTGAACCTGAAGGACAAAAATTGGAAGTCAGTGGAAAAGTAGGAAACTTGTAGCAGGAAGGTCATTTTGCCAGAAAGAGCTGAGGCAAAGTGCTGCTGTGGGTGTGGGTGTTCAGAGGTAGTTGAGAGGTTTGGTCTCCCCAAAGAATTTTACAAATGCAGAAAAACAAACATCCTTGGATTAGAGACATTACTCAAGGAATTCTGATTGGAGATACTCATCTGCTTTAGTCAAGATCTCATCCCCAGCATCTTAAAAGTCCAAATCTCTAAAGTGTTTGGAATTTCTCTTCCTCTATCATCTACTCCTGGCTTACTCTCTGCACCTTACCTCATATCCCTCCTTTATTCAGTCCAGTCTTTAAGGAAGCAAAGCTCTGTAAGACTTGTCAGTTCCTAGAGAGAACCAAGGTCCTCCTTCCTTGTAATCATAACCATAGGAACATAAGCATGCTTCATTGGGAGGATCTCAAAGTCCTTTTACTAGCATTCAATAAAAGTTTTAGGGCTGCCTTGTCAGAGTTGCTGATACTTACCACTTCCCAGCTAAGTAAGTCACCTTCCTTACTCCTCCCCACCCCACACACACCCCCGGACCACAAAGGACTTTAGAAATCTGTATTAATTAAGTGACTTTCCTTTAAGAGCTCCTTTTTAACCAGTAGCAGTTTTTTAGCCCCTTAGCTAGTCCAAGCCTAGTTCCCTTGCCCAGAAGGATGATCAGGTCATTAGGAATCCCTAATTAGTTCATGAGAGGTAAGAAGAAAAAGCATTGTGGGAAAGAAATCTGATTGGTAGGGAAGATAAAGGGGAAAGAAGAGACAGAATAAGGCATATAGTGATGGGGAAGACAAACACTACCTATAATACAATGGGAACATTATAGAAGCACTCAATTTAAATTTCCCTAAAACCTGAGTCAGAAGAGGAAGGGATTCACACACATGCATAGAAATCTCAATATATTTCTTATATGTACATATGCATTTTGTTGTTTACTTGTGTCCAAATATTCATGATCCCACTTGGGGATTTTTTGGCAAAGATCCTGGAGCAGTTTGCCATTTCCTTCTTTAGTTCATTTTAGAGATGAAGAAGCTGAGGCAAACAGAGTTAAACGACTTGCTCAGGTGACATAACTAGTAAGCATCTGAGGCCAAATCTGAACTCAGGAAGATGAGCCTTTCTGAATCCAGGCCTAGCTGGCAGTCCATCCACTGTACCACCTAGCTGTCCCATATACATGCATGCACAAATTCAATTCAACAACTTTTACTGAATACCATTTGTGTAAAATGCTATGATAAATTGGAGGGAGATGCAAGTTTTAAAAAAAATTGAGGCCCTTTTCTCATGGAGTATAACAGTATACACACACACAATTATTATAATACAGACTATTATAAATTAAATTATATATTATATTATAATGGTAATATAATATATAATATATTGAATTTAATATAATATTATATTATATTAAATTATATTATAAATCCAAAAGATCGAGGTCTGAGGGTTTGGGGTAATTTAGGGCTCACTTCAGATGCTACCTCTTTCTTAAATCCTTCCCTGATTTCCCCACCCCATTAAGTGTTCTCTCTTCACATTTCTCTAACACTTTCCTCTTGGATCTCCTTTGCTTCATCATCTCAGCCTTGTGTTTATGGTATTGCCCTATAGCTAACTAGCTCTTCCTTCCTTCCTTTTGTCTTAGAACTGATATCATTTCCCTTGAAGAAGATCAGTAAGGGCTAAGCAATTGGGATTAAATGACTTGCCCAGGGTCACACAGCAAGGAAGTTTCTGAGGTCAAGTTTGAATCCAGGACCTGCAGTCTCCAAGCCTGGCTCTCTGTCCACTGAGGCACCTAGCTGCCTCTTGTAACATACTTTCTATTCCTTCTCTGAACCCTTCATTATAGGAAATCAACTTTCTTCTTTCTCTTTATCCATAGTTTTGTCTCTTAGCAACCCTTTCCCCTCCCCAATTTTTAGTCCATCCCCCCTCTCCTAACCTCAGATTTCTCAATTTAATCTTCTCTTCAGCTTTTCTCCCTTCTCTTTCGCCATTACATTTCTAGCAGAAGCTCATTCCTGCCAACCTCAGCTTTCCTATACCTTCTCCTTTCTGATGCCTGGGTTACCAAGGTCTCCGTTGAGCTGGGTGCCTCTGGGTGGAGCAGCTTGGTCTATGCCAATCACTTTGGTGGCTTGGCTGCCTGCCTTAAGCCGAAGGTGGGAGAACGAGTCCAAGAAAGAGTCGTCCTGTACTGGATAAGAAGAGGGAACAGTGGAGAAGAGAAGGAAACAGAAAGAGACCGTGTGCCAGTGTCAAGGTGTAGATAACACGTGTATGAGCAAATATGCATCGGTACAGGAGCGAGCATATGAGACTGTTGTTTGTTTTTTTTTTTTTTTTGGAGAAAGGAGGTTAGTATTGGAGTATTGGAGTATTGGAAAGAAGCAAGTTATTTAGTACTCCTTCCTTTGCATCCTCATCCCACCCCTCAAAATCCACCTCCCACAAACACTCCACATAGTGTGTTTAGTGTGGAAAGGAATGACAGTGGTAGAGAGCAGGAAGCCAGGAGAATGGAGAAGAGTCCAGATTCAGCCTCACAGAGGTTGGAAATCAGTGCTCAGTTCTAGGGCAGAGTCCAGAGCAGAAGGAAAACTGAGGCACTCAGGAAAAGAAGGTTATCTCCAGGAGCAGCAGAAAGAGTGGAATGGAGGGAGCCCTCAGGTCTGGCCAGCAGAGAATGAGGCAGAGATTCTCTAAAATGTTGGAGAAAGGGACATGGGGAGGTGGAAGCCAGGGTTGAGTAGAGCAGGGAGTCTGACTAAGATTCTTTCTGGGAAGTTTCCTAGACCAGCCTGAAGTTTGAAGGGGACAGTAGACAGAATCATTCCAACCTTGTCCTTAAATCCAGGATAGGGCATTTTAACTGAGAAGGCAAACTGTAACAGTTAAAATTTAGGGGAGACTGAGGCAGATAAAAAATAGACTGGAATCCAGGACTTCAATTGAAGTCCTGGATTCCAGTCTATTTTTTACACAACTGCTGATCCTTTGGGTAGTATAGTAAGCAAGATTTTCTGTTGTTCCTAAGTAGATGGCAAAGTATGTGGTAATGGCAAAACATGCACTGGCCTCTCTCTCCTACACTTAAAACTAAAGCCTCTTCTGTGGAGGTAGCAAAGTTAACTTAAAAAAAAACTCCCCCTCTAAGCAAAGAAAAAATCGTATTCTAGTTCCTGAATGAATTTCACAGAATCTTTGAGGTTGTAGAGATCTTGGAGATATTCTAGCCTAACCTTTTTATTTTATCTTATTTATTATTTTGCAGATGAGGAAACTCAAGACCCTAGACACCAGCCTGAGTCAGAGACTTCCTACAGCTAGTTAGTGATAAAGATAGGAGCAAAACCCAGATGTCCTGACCATTTCATTCTTTACATTGCCACCAGACTCTCCACTTCTGGCCAGAGAGACATTTTGCTTTGATTTGTCCTCGCATTTTCAGTACTAGAGGCATGAGATGAGCCTCTCTGAGTCTCAGTTTATTCATTTGTAACTTGAGAAAAATAATATTTAGACTACCTACCTCACAGGGTTGTTTGAGGAAAATACAGTACTTTGTAAACTTCAGAGTACTATACTTTTATTGTGGTTGTTCTATTTCTCCGCTATTCTACCCATGCCCACTTCTTTCCTAATCCCTCTTTCTCTCCTCTTAGGGTTCAGCAAGTAGTATAGGGAAGGACTCCCTCCCTCGATTTCATTCAGAGATTTTGCTGCATAGATTGGACTTCTCCCTGGGAATAGGGTCGCCTCTCTGCCTAAAAGTTCTCCTTGTGAGAACCAAGAAAGCCTTCTAAAGGAAACCTGTTCCAGGCACTCCCGAGACCCAGGTTTAATTAGCAGTGACTCAAAATGGAATGGTCCAAGTCAGAATAGAAACTGGTTCCCTACAGGGGGATATGAACATTAAGAGAAACAGAACTAAAATTGGGCCAGGCCTAAAAGGAACAGGGCAATAAGGCAAATAAAACTAGGAAATAGCATGTTTAGAAATGGAAGATGCTAGAGGGTGGTATGCCATAGAAATGGGCTGGGCATCTGTCAAGATACCTGGGTTCTAAGCTGAATCCTGACCTATACCATGTGATTCTGGGCAATAACAACAACAAAAAATCACAGTAAAAGAACAGCTAAAAGTTGTGATAAAAGTTCAAAACATAAAATGTCCTAAAAATGTGAGTTATTTAGGGTTTTCACCTACCATGAGGAACCCTGGCACTCTTCTTGCCATCAATGGTCCCACAAGCCATTCACCTTCCTTTTCCTTTCTCTGGGAATAGTAATCAAAACAAGCCTATCGATTCTCAATCCATTGTCCTATGGCTCCATTTACCATCTCTGTGACTTTCCGGACTAAAACACCCCTTCCCATCCATCTGATCTAAGTTGACTACTTTCTCTATTATTTCCTCATAAAGTAAGTGGGTTGGCCCACAGGATCTCTGAGGTCATTATTAATGCTAGGTCCTATGATTCTGTGACTTGGGGACAGAAAACCTATGCTTAGAGAATCAATTAGATCTTTTTCTAGCTTTGTCACTTAAACTCTCCAAGAGTGTTTCCTCATATTAAAAAAATGGAAATGATAATGTAAGATTTTATACTTGATCAAGGATCCTTGCGCACGCAGGATTGTTATCAGAGAAAAGTGAGATCATAAATGTAAATCACTTTGTAACTATGAGATGTCATATACGTAGCAGTTATTATCATCACTATTACCTTTAGATGTGGGAGAAAGACATGATAAGTAGAGTATAGTGGGTGTAGAGACTGAGAGATACTCATCCTTTCATCCCTAAAAGGGAAAGGTAGGGATTATTCATGTAAATTTATTTATGTGCTTCTTTTTGGACTATGGCAATGGCCCTCAAAGTTCTTCAGTATATTTCCAGACAGAGGTCCCAAAGCAGCACCCATTATCTGTCACCAAATCTCCTATGTGTTGGAAACCAAAGTGTCTTCTCTATTGTCTAATCTATCCCCCTAATTTTACAGATGAAGAAACTGAGGCCCGGAGGGCATTCTGAGAACACAAAGAACCTTTACCCTAAACCCTCATTTTCACATCATCCCAGGGCATATCAGAGTTTCTTTCTATAGCTTTTTTCTAAAAGAGTTGAGCGGTGATTGATTAATTAAGTTTAATGATCAGTATACATCCTATGTGTGATGAAACACTCATCCTTGGAGAAGGGAAATAACAGATGTGAAATGTGGCATATATTGTCAGAAGTAGCAGCTAACCCCTTCCATTTGTTGCAGGGGAGAATTAAGTTTGAGGAAGGGATGTTAAGGGGAAATTACAGTGGTAGAAAAGTAAAAGCTAGGCATAGTGGATAAAGTACTGGTCCTGGAGTCAGGCAGTCTCTTTCTTAGTTCAAATCTAGCCACAGACACTTACTAGCTGTGTGAATCCTAGGCCAATTATTTAACCCTGTTTGCCTTGGTTTCTTCAGCTGTAAAATGAGCTGGAGAAGGAAATGGCAAACAATTCTAGTGTCTTTGCCAAGAAATCCCCAAATGGGATCACAGAGAGTCAGACATATAACAAAAAGCAAAAGGCATCAACAAAAAATTCTCTTTTTTTTTTAACTGTACAGTAACACCCCAGGTACCCTGCCCCGTTGCCCCATGTTTAGGAACTAATGTGATTGAGTCCGATTTTATTACTTTCTCTATAAGAAGGCTTTCAGGTTAAGTGGACACTTGTCCTGAATATCTGAATGTCTGGCATTATCTTCTTTCATGGCTATTACATTGTACCTTAAAAATTAGCCACTTTTAATTTTTACTATGGCTCCTGGCTCTTTTCTCCTGTGTAAGCTCTGAGTGGACAATTTGACTTCTAGGGCTTCACAAGTGACGTGATTATATTTGCTTTTGCCTTTGATCTAGTCTTTGACCTGTTATTTAATTCTGACTCGACAAAGAGAAAAGGAGTGGGGAGCAAGGACAAGGTTTGTTTTACTTTGAGTTTGAAAATATTTCCTAGGTGTCCCTGATTATAATCCCTTTACTTAAATGTGATTTTGCCTTTTGAAAGCTCAAAGGCATGTGGGAATAACTGGACACTTCCATTTTTTTCTTCTAAAAGATTTGATGCCCATTAAAGGCTATAGCCATAAAGATGTGCAAAATTCTAAGCCCTAAAGTAGGCAGATTCCCTGATGATGGATACCTTCCTGGTGAACTTTGAATTACCTCCCTTAAGTTAATATATTTGGGTGTGCAAAGCATTTTACAAAAAAAAAAAATTTATCCTTACGACTCTGGGAGATAGGTGCTATTATCTCCATTTTTATAGCTGAGGAGTCTGAAGCAGATAAAGATTATATATGTGACTTGCCCAAGACCACAAAACTAATGACCTTCTTAAGGCAGATTTGAACTCAGTTCTTCCTGACTCCAGGCTTTGAACTTTATCCAAACATTTTACATTTTACAGTGTACAAAGCATAGTTCATAGAGTTTACAAAGCAAGATCCTCACAATTCTGTGAGGACGGTGATGCAAACATCATCCCCATTTTACAATTGAGGGAAAAGTCTCAGGTTGAGTTACCCAAGGAAATAGAATTAGTATGCATTTTGCAGGTTCGATTCAATTCAGTTCAAGAAGCATTTGCTAAGCAGCTACTATGTGGAAGGCACATGGACCTCCAGGGTACTAGAGCTACAAAGATAAAACATGAAAAAGGGTCCTGCCCTCAAGCTGCTGACATTTACTGGAAGTAGAGCCAGAAATCCAAGACTAGTGAATTTTTTGCTGTCTTCAGAAGTCTGTTTAGTTCTTCATCCTCAGGGAATCAAATCTGAACCAAATGAACCCAGCTATACACTCTCATTACAGGTTATTGTTATATCCACTTTGTGATCCCACTTGGAGTTTTCTTGGCAGAGACACTGGAGTGGTTTGCCATTTCCTTCTCTGGCTAATTTTACAGATGAGGAACTGAGGAAATAGGGTCTTGCCAAGGGTCACCCTGCTAGTAAATATCTGAGGCTGGATTTGAACCCAAGATGACTCATCTTCCTAATTCCAAACCCATTGCCCACTGCACCACTGAGCTGCCACTTATTCCACATACCATGGGTCAAGAGGATATATTTGCTTTGTTTCTAAGACATATCGAGGTTCTAGATCTTAGATACAAACATACATCAAATTTAGTGGGACCCTAGTGGATTACATTCGGTCCACCCTAAGAAATAATCTCTCAAATTATCCCTAAGGACCAAGACATGGTAGGGGTTTGTTCTCTAAATGAGGGGATGGAATGTGGCCAGGCTACCTCTTTGCCCTCCAGGATATCTCTATAGTAAAGTGGATGGTTTTTCCAGCCTTTCCCCAAATTCACTCACAACTCCAGACTAGATAAAGACTTGCTGGAGATAGAATGAGAAATTCATGGGAATTAGGCTAAGGTAAATAAGCAATCCAACTCGAGATTTGATCTAGGCAAAACTTTGAGGTGGGCAAAAATCTGTCATGGGTATCTTCAACCCTTAACCTTCCTTCCTTCTAACCCTAGGAGTTTAATGCTGTTAAACTACTGGATCCTTTAAGTTAAATGTATTCAGGCTGTGCTATCCCTCCTGGTCAGGAAAAGTAATCCTATGTTGCAAGAAGATCAGTGAGCAAAGTGCAGGATCCTTTTATAACATGGAAGGAAAGTGGAATAGGACTAAAGAATTCTCCCTAGTGGTTTGTAATCTCAGCTGCAGAAAGTAAAGCTGGACTCTGGATTTATCAGCAACTAACCAGATGGAATATGAAAAATAACCTGGGGCACAAAGGGGACCATAATTCACTGCAGCATCCTAGATCCAATCCTATTGGAGTTTTTTTTCCCCTATACCCTTTAGTCTCTTGGGGAATATGGGCCTCTCTACTAGTTAGAAAGGTAAAGGAAACTCTCTGGTTGGATTGGGCTTGGGTTGTTTCTCTGTGTACTTTTTGCCTCTGGTATGGTCTTTATGAAGTGGGATATTTGCACTTTAAAAGAGGACTACTGGGAGAGGACAATATATATTGCCAAGGAATGAATCCCTAATGCTAGGATTTCAGGTTTGAGCCACTGGACAGTGGGAGAAAACAATTTAGAACCTGCCTAGTAACTCTCAGATCACCACAAGTAGGGAACCACTTAAACTCTGCTTACCAAGTATTATCACAATATGTCAGGAAAGATATTTTCCCATTCTAGCCATAAGAATCTGTATCCTTAACTGCTGGGAATTCAAGCTATTTAGTTTATCCTTAGACCGAAGTAATAAATAAGGAAGAGGCATTTATTAACCACCTAATACATGCCAGGCATCATGCTGAGCACTTACAAATACCATCACATTTGATCCTGAGAACAATCTTTTGAGGTAGGTGCTATTATTATCCCTATTTTACAGTTGAGGAAACTGAGATAGATCGATTAAGTGACTTAGGATCGTGTAACTAGTATATGTCTAGATCTGAATATGAACCCAGATCTTCTGGACTCCAGGCACAGTTCACCTGGCTACCACTGGATCAATTCATTCAGCCTCATATGAATGTGTTTATATATATTGGGCATATAAGCATATGCATATATATTTTTTCTACTTTAAAACTAGTAAAATTTAAGTTGGAGTCAGACCTTTGGGAGGGGAAAGACTTTAAAACCAAGCAAGACATAGAAAGAATCACAAAATGTAAAATAAATAATTTCAACTACATCAAATTAAAAAGCTTTTGTACAAACAAAACCAATGTAACTAAAATCAGAAGGAAAACAACAAATTGGGAAAAATCTTCATAAAAACCTCTAACAAAGGTTTAATTACTCAAATTTATAAAGAGCTAAATCAATTGTACAAAAAACCAAGCCATTCTCCAATTGATAAATGGGCAAGGGACATGGATAGGCAGTTTTCAGATAAAGAAATCAAACTATTAATAAGCACATGAAGAAGTGTTCTAAATCTCTTATAATCAGAGAGATGCAAATCAAAACAACTCTAGCAGATTGGCTAACATGATAGCAAAGGAAAGTAATGAATGCTGGAGGGGATGTGGCAAAGTAGGGACATTAATTCATTGCTGGTGGAGTTGTGAACTGATCCAACCATTCTGGAGGGCAATTTGGAACTATGCCCATAGTGCGATAAAAGAATGTCTACCCTTTGATCCAGCCATAGCACTGCTGGGTCTGTACCCCAAAGAGATAATAAGGAAAAAGACTTATACAAGAATATTCATAGCTGCGCTCTTTGTGGTGGCCAAAAATTGGAAAACGAGAGGATGCCCATCAATTGGGGAATGGCTGAACAAATTGTGGTATATGTTGGTGATGGAATACTATTGTGCAAAAAGGAATAATAAAGTGGAGGAATTCCATGGAGACTGGAACGACCTCCAGGAAGTGATGCAGAGCGAGAGGAGCAGAACCAGGAGAACATTGTACACAGAGACTAATACACTGTGGTATAATCGAACGTAATGGACTTCTCCATTAGTGGCGGTGTAATATTAGTCCCTGAACAGTCTGCACGGATCTAGGAGAAAAAACACTATTCATAAGCAGAGGACAAACTGTGGGAGTAGAAACACCAAGGAAAAGCAACTGCCTGACTACAGCGGTTGAGGGGACATGACAGAGGAGAGACTCTAAACGAACACTCTAATGCAAATATTAACAACATGGCAATGGGTTCGAATCAAGAACACATGTGATACCCAGTGGAATCACGCGTCATCTATGGGGGGTGGGGGGAGGAAAAGAAAATGATCTTTGTCTTTAATGAATAATGCATGGAAATGATCAAATAAAATATTATAAAATTTAAAAATAAAAAACAATTTAAGTTGGAATGTATTGAAGGGAATATAGTAAAGAGAGAAGGAGTAGTTGTCTAAAGATGTTATTTAGTTAAGACTGGAGGGTGTACTTTCTGTGAATTTTCCTAAGAAGGTTCTATTTATAAACTCTTACTCTTTCTATACATCTGTAATATCATCTATTTGGGTACTTTCTTCAAAAGTATAGATTGAAATTTCTCCAAGTTTTCTCATTGTATGCAGTTCTAGTCTATAGGAACCCTGAATTCCTTCCCAAGATGTCCACTCAACATTCTAGAGACCTTCTATAATATTGCATGAATGCAAGTAACAAACAATGACTATCTATCTGTTTTCCATCATTCTTTTGGCATGATTGGCCTGCCTTTTATTCTGATCATACCTTTTTTTTAAACCCTTACCTTCTTTCTTATATCAGTTCTAAAACAGAATAGTAGCAAGGGCTAAGCAATTGGGATTGTGACTTGCCCGGGACACAGAGCTAGGGAGTGTTTGAGGTGAGATTTGAACCCAGGTCTTCCTGACTCCAGGCCTGGCTCTCTATCCACTGTGCTATCTAGCTGCCCCTGGCATACATTTTTTTGTCATGTTTTACAAAGCTAACCGTATACAGTTCTTCATTGTAATATGTTACAATCTACTTATTCCTACCATACATCTTTTCCTTGCCCTTTGGGTGACTTGCAACTTTAATTCTTAGGATACCATGTTATGCCATTCTTCAAACTCATATTTCAGCAACAGCAGAAGACTGGTATTAAATATCTTTCAAGGAATCTCAGATGCATGGAACACATCTGGGTGGAGATAAGCCTGTAAGGGAAACATTTTGCCCTACCAAAGTGAATGAGCTTAAAAAAACAATAATCAGTTCAGTAATATCCTATGTTTTCTGTAACTTCCACCCAATTATATGACTAGAGATGTAATGTACTATGGAACATTGTTTAAAAATTTCTCTTCACAAAATTGTATAACTCTTTGAATACTATTCTTTTAAATGTATTTTAACTCCTTAAGCTATATAGCAGAGATTGCAAACCCTTTTAGAGACTGTGTGCTGTGCCCCACCCCACCAGATTGAGTGGTATATGCACCTCCCCCCCCTTACCCCACACAGGGGAAGGAGGAAGCTCTCCCACTGGGCTGGGCAGAGGGATGGGTAAAGTGAGAAATGTCATCAGGCATGGTGGAGAGGGACTGGGGAGCAGCACCACTTGAGTCCCTCTGCCTTTCTAGTACTGAACTGTGGTGGACAATAGTGTGCTTGTGTGCTCACATAGAGTACTCTGTGTGCCCTCTTTGGCATGTGTGCTGTAGGTTTGCCATCATGGAGATACAGTATTCTATTTTAAATCTTTTTCTGTTTATGAATGTGGATATACACTGCTGATATCTACTTTGTTCAGTTTGAAAAGTACATCATCTAGTGAATGTCAGAAGCTGAAAAAAAGGATCCAAAATTTGTGATTCAAAATCATTTGCTAGCCTTCAATAAATTTTTAGGATGCCTCCTAAATGGTAACTTGTCAGAAGAAACATGGGGCATCTGCTATTCCCCAAAACAGACTAATGATTGACTCCACCACTACTTTTGTTCCCAGAGGTGTACTTTATTCTCTACTGGAACAAGTAATCAAAAATTATCCTTGTGAAAGAAAAAGCCTATATAGTTATGTTTTAAGTTGAATCTTTCTGTTTAGAGAAAGAGTCATAAATACATTTGAATCATTTTCTGTATTTGAAAGCAGTGCCAATGAGCTGGTTCCATAGGTGGATGAGATATACCCAATCAGGATCTTGGATGAGTTATAAAAAGATGCTATTATAGTGCCACCTTGAGAGTTTGGGCTGTGATGGTTGGGGAGGGGAGTTGTGGTGTATCTTTTTCCTTTTTTAGTCATGGAAAAAATAATAGTGAAAACCACCTTTTAACATATTGATTTAGTATTTGAAAAGTGCTGGTAATACTTTTTTTTTTCAGTTAAACTTTACAACAACTCTAAGATAGAGCTTTTATTATTCCTACTTTGTATATAAGGAAACTAAAGCACAGATTTTCCCTGTCACACATAGTATCCAGTGGAAAATCTGAACCCACATTTTCCAAATCCAAGCATAAGAATTTGGGAAGAAAATGGAGTTTTCTTTTTTTTTTTTAAGTATTCCCACTTGCATTTAGAAATAATTTACTACTTTTGTTAACTAGACAAATTTTAATTCTATGCAATTACCTCTCTCCTTTGACCTCCAACACCTCCTTTCAAACAATGAGATCTACTGCCTACATCTACAAAGATCTAGGAATCCACAGAAATCCTTGTGCATACCCTGCAAGGCCTTTTATATGGTCAGAACCCAACTACCTGACTATATACCATGGTATTGACTAACTGCTTTTCTGTGGTCCCACCGCTGGGGGCAACACAGTAATTCTTTCCATCTAGCTTTCTGTGAAATGGAACAAAAGCACATCCCTAGGGCCAAGATGGCTGTAGCAAAGACATTTTAATAGAACTTGATAAGTTTGTCTAAGTCCCCAGTACTACCTTCTTTCCAGATACAACATAACCTAACCTTTCCAGACTTACCACTTTTCACTTAAACTCATGTGAGGTTATCTGTCCTTTCAATTATCGCTTGCCTATCTCTGGATAAGAGGCTACTTTCCCTCATTGTATATATGGAGATACTCGAGACAGCCTAGGATGAGTACTTGCTCTAAAGAAATCTCTGTTCTTTAAATGGCACAGAGGAGAACTAAAGATCAGAGGTTTCTGAGAGTCTCAACATCTACTTAGAGGGCAGACCCACACTTTCATGGTGCCTCTACTCCAGCACAACCTACATTATACTGTGAGTCTGGTTTACCTCACTCTTCTGGTCTAATACTGTAATCTTTGCAATTGGCATACCCAGTGGAGACATCTATTATTTTTATTCGAGGGACTCACATACTCTTAGCGATTGAGGGAATCTAGAAGACATCTGGTTCAACTTCCTACCTCATGCAGGACTCACCTCTACTATGTTCCTGACAAGTGGTTATCCAATCCTCTGTTTGAACACTTGGAGCAGACATCTGTATGCTCCATGTGTAAGCTTTCTCCTAGGACCCAATTAACCAGATATGGCATTGATGAATACTGTTCATCCTGAGTGGTCTTCTGGTGTTTTTACAGTCATGCTCCCCATAACAGGTATAGATGTCAGCATTAGCCCTCAGGGAGAATGGTACCCACTGTAGGTAAGATTCATAGTGAAAAGACAAAAAAAAAGTATTAAAAATGTTTCCATTGCCCACCATTATGTTTCTTGAGCTACTCCCCACACTGGAGAGAGTATTCCAGAGAAAACTAACTGGATTCTTACTGGAATCCAGTTAGATCTGGATTCAGATCTGGAAACAAATACTTATCGTACATTTAAAAATGTTTATTGGGGCAAAGGGGAAGAAATCGTTCTGCAAATGTCTTCCTATTTACTTATGCTTTATTCCTGTGGTAACTCCCACCCAGCACTTGGACCAGACTTCCCTTCCTTCTTTAGCACCTTCTAATTATCTCTCTCTTGCCCCATTTTAGATAGCCTGAAAGTGCTTTGTTCAAGTACAGCAATAAACCCCAAGTCTGTTCCTAATCCTTTTTGGTCCTGACCTTCCCAGGGAGCTGTGTATTTGGAGTCTGTCGTGATCTTCTGGCCCATGGAGGTTATTAGGGTGAACAGTGCTGCTGCTAAGCACTTAGAGGTGTGTGTGTGTCTGTATTTTCTTCCCTTTGTACACTTGTTTTCCACAAGTACTAAAAAACTACCTCACTGGCAAAAAATAGTTGTTGACCAAAACTTGTTCTTAAAGTCAATCTAACCCATTATTTTCAAAACAAGCATGGGTATCCACCCCTTTCTCACTATGTAAATTTGCCCAGATGCCCAGATGTTTTCTAACTGGTGGCTCCTTCAGGACCAGTAACTCTGCCTTTCGTTTTCCAAAAATTTTAAAGCGGGGTGAACAAGAGTTGTTGGAATTCCATTTCAGTCCAACACACACACGCACTCTCTCTCTCTCTCTCTCTCTCTCTCTCTCTTTCTCTCTCTCTCTCTCTCTCTCCCTCTCTCTCGAACACGCACGCACTCCCCACTCCTTCCCCCTCCTTCCAGAAGATGCACTGTGACTGGAACCTTATCGACAGGCGTCAAGGCTGGTTACGTGACAGCTCTCCTGAGACACTCACGGCCCGGAACCAACCCGGCCCCATTTGGAGTGCAACAGAACCAGTCAAGCAGCCCTGGAGGCCAGAGCTGCCCCTGGGCGCGGCTTCAGGAGGAGGATCTGGGTTCTGGAGCTTTGAAGTGACCGAGGATTTCCCTAGGCAGCTTCTGGACTGGGCACCTTAGGTTCCAACGAGGTAGATCCAAACCTCCCATTGGCCCCCGAGGAGGTTCAGTGAAAACCCTATCCGTGGAAGAGGGCAGTAATAATCGCACTACCCCGGGCCTGGAAGCCCGAGGGAGTCCGTGTTGTTTCTACTGCAGCCCAAGCTCTGTGAGGAGGAAATAACGCAGCTTTCTCGCTTAGCTACAAGGGGGCGGGGAACTAGAAGCGGCGTTTGGCAGGGAATTCATCAAAGCGTAGGACAGGGACCGGGAGTGGGAGGGAAGGGAATGGAGGGAGGAGGACGAAACGTTCGTATCTGGGGCTGAGGCAGGAGGGTTTTTAGAGCGCGAGTGAGCAGCTGAGAGCATGCTGTGTGCGTTTTCCTCCCCCCCCCCCCTTCTTTTTTCCTCCTCCCCCTCCTGCTGCCGCTGCAGAGATGAAGCCACGATAAGGGGCAGGCAGCTGCGGCGGCTCTCGGGCGCCGGGCTTAGCCCCAGGTGCGCTGGGGTCCAGCAGCAGGCCTCCCACTCCCATGATCCCTCCCTCCCTTCTGTTTGCCTCGCTGCACCCCCTACTCGGCCTTGTTCCTCTCCGCCCTCCGCCCACCCAAGCTCCACCGGCTCTGATTCCTTTCCCAAGCACCCCATACACAATTGAGCCAGGAAAGAGCTGCGTCCTTTCTTCCTCAGACAATTCGGGGAGATGGCAGGGACCCAGACCTACAAAATGAGGTGGAGATTGCCTATGCTCTTCCCACCCAGGGGGCTGCATCACGGACTGTAGAAAGTCAGAGCCAGCCAGAAACAGCTTTTTACCAGTCTTCGCCCTGCCCACCCTCACCCGTCCTTGGCTGCTAGCAGTTCAGACCCCCCTCGCTTCACAAAGCCTTAGTGGGGCAGGGACAGGGAAGGGGGAACATCTTGGTTCTCAGATCTTTAATTATACTCCCAGCCTCTAACCTTCCCCTCCACGCCCCCCCCCAACCCTGTAGTCGCCGCTGTCTCGCAGCCCTTTAATCAATTTCACGATATTAAATATTAATTTTCCGCCAGCCAGGCTTTCTCCAAGGAGAGGGAGACGGGCGGGCGAGCAATGCAGAGAGGACGAAGTAGGTGCTTTCGTCTCCTTTCCGGAGATAAGGAAAGATTGGATTCACGATCTGGAGGAAAGCAGAGTGGAGGACTTGGGGCTACAAGGCTAGAAATCCGGTTCCTGGCGAGCACTCTGGGCGGTACCGGCCTCTCCCTCCTCTATTGAACAACTTTGAAAGTACTTAGGAGCCCGGCTTGTAGGCCGTTTGGGAGAAGGGAAGAAGCGATGTTGCAATTGGAATTCCGGTGTACCGTGTGAGCGACTGCAGCCACTGCCTCTTCTCTCGCCCCAACTCTTCTCTTGCTTCAATCCCCCTCACCCCACCCCAGGCATCGACACATCCCTGCGCGTACCCGTTGCTTTGGAGGGATGATGGATCGTGCCTGGCGGGGGTGATTTGGTGTTGATCGCACATTATCACTGGCAGGTTGGACTGGTTGCTGATGGACGACTTCTAGCGGCTGCAGCTCCTTCAGACAGTGCGCAAAGGAATCGCGCTCGCTAGCTCGCTTCCTCCAACCAGGGTCTCTTATCTCCCTTCCCTGTCTCCCTGAATGTAGAACACCCTCCAACCAGAGTCCCGGGCCTCCACCTCCTTCCCAAAGAGTTAGGTTTAGGGGGCGAAGCAGCGCTCTCATCTTCATCCCGTACTTCCCTTCTAGGTCACTCACACCCCATTCCGCACCAGCCTCTGCGGCCTCAACCACAATTAGTACGTGTTGTTCGGGCATCAAGCCAAGGAAAGGAAGCAAAGCTTCTGACACTTATCTTCCTATCTGTCCCTCTTCTCCCGCCCCCCCTTCCACATTTTCCACCTAGATCAGGAGATCCTCAGATTTATTTTAGCACTTCTGTTTTCCCACAGAATTACTAAGAGATAAACAAGTCCTAGGAAAGGGAGGGAGGAGAGTAACCATGGTTCAATAATTAAGAATTTCCATCCTATTCCCGTCCCTCTCTCCCAAACCCACGTCTCCCTTCCTCTCCGGTTTGTTCCGAGTCGCCTCGGCGGCGCTGCCGTTCCTCCTTTCTCGCCTCCCCCCCCCCCCCCCCCGCCTTTTTTTCTAAAGTGCCTGCAGATACAAAAGCGGTTTCGTAATGCCTTCCGTCTGCGAGAGCTGGAGGACCTTGGCTAACCTTTCGAAAACTGATTGCAACTGCCTGTTAACAGCCTGTACTGACCGCACAGGGTACAGAGTAGAGGGTAATAATTTAAGTGACAGACTGCGAGGTGGCCCGGGATCAGCGGAGCGGCCTGGTTAAATCCTGCCAGCCTGCTCCCCTCCCCCTACTTCGCCTCTGCTGCCCCACCCCCACGCGCGAGAGCCGAGACTGGGCTGCTTCCCTCAGACCCTAGGGGAAGAGAGGTGTGTCTGTCTGTCTGTCTGAGTCTCTGTAATTAAGGGTTAGCGGGAGGGGCGGGCTACCCCCTCCCTCACAGTTTGTGTTTGTTGGAGCTATGCGACCCTTTGAGTCTTAGGAACAGCCAGAATTAATCTTCCTCAGCAAAATAGAAATAGGCTACCTCTGCTGACTTTAGCTGGTGGGAAACTATCGCTGGGTCTGGGTTATTGTGGTGTATGGAAACGGGAAGATTCGGACCCTGCTTTAAGTCTGAGTCCTTCCCTTCCCTTATTAAGCCTTCCCTCTCCACCAGCCCATAACATATACACAGGACGACCTGCTTAGCCCGAGGTTCCTAAGTCTCAGAGAGAAATAACAGAGAAATTATGTTGTGGGTATTGAGGGCTTTGGGTTTTTCTGGTTGTTTTTGGAAATCAGACAGGAGTGGGGTCTATGGAAAGCCGGGACATGGCGGCAAAGGGGTAGACGTGACAGGGAACCTCGGGCTCAGCTTCGTTCTTTTCTCTCTCTCTCTCTGGAGAGCTCACCAGCTGCTCTCCAACAGGCAGCGCCTTGAAATCTATTTAAAGAGAGAGAAAGGGGAGGAGAACAAAGGGGGGGGAGGAGGGGGCGGCGAGCCTGAGCCTCCGGGGCGGGGGGGGGGGGGGGGGAGAGCGGGAGAGAGAGAAGGGTGGATCCACCGGTTCGCAGCGCACATCAAGCTCTCACATCTGTATATGTTCCGATCGATGGGGAGAATGGATAATATTTGTCAGCTGCAGCCCTTTCTCTTTCCCTTCCTCAGGAAGGGGGTGGGGGTGGGCGTAAGGAAGAAGAGAACTGGGCAGGCAAAAGAGGCCGCTTCAAGGGCAGTACACTACCTAATACAGCCACATGAAATTTCAAGAAATGAAAGCCCGGGGATTTTTTCCTTATTATCACTATTAATTATTTTTTATTATTCCACAGCAGCCAGAGAGCTCTTAGCAGCTGTCCCCTCTTCCCCTCCTAGTCGCTCATCTCCCATTCTCAGTTCTTCTCATTCTCGTGTCTCCCTTTGTTGATACTCGAACTGCTATAACCCCCTAGCCTCTGAGCTATCGGAAAGAGTGCTTTTTGCTCTTTCACCCTAGACCGCTGCTTCAGCTCAGTAAACTGGAGCGTATCCCTAAACTTAATCCCACTACAGCTGATGTTACTGCAGCCGCCTCCACAGCTACCACCTACCGAAAGGAAAGCCACGGGAGAAAGGATTCTTTACAAAAATAGAGGGTGAGGGGTGTTTAACGACTGCCCACCCGGAAGAACAGAAGTTTGTCTCGTGAGCTGCGGCTCCTACTGACGTCCCTTCCCCAAATTAGCCCCCACACCCAGCCCTCCAACACTCTGAGCCAGTCTTCTTTCTACGCCCCACCCCCACACAACTGCCCCTGGCTGGCAGTTGCACTTTGACTGGATCGTTCCCACACATGGTCCGCATTTCGCACAGCGGCAGCGTGTTTCCTCTTGGTTTCCCCTCCTCTGCTTTTCTGAACAAGAAGGGAGATTTAGAGGAAGTTAGAAACTCAGTGGGTTAAGAGGGGTTGGGGGGTGGAGAAGCACGGCCTGGGGACCTCGTTCTAGGGAGAGCCTTTGCATGGAAACACTCAGGCTTCTCCGCTCTCTCCCCTCACGGTTATAACCTGGAACCTCTGGCCAGGGCCAAAGTTCTCAGAAGGGTATAGCACTAGAGAAGTGGTCTTTTGACAATCTAGCCGAGGAATCAGACAATGGGGAGTGAGAGGAAGAAGAGCACTGCTGCTCTTCCCTCCAGTTAAATAGTTCAGTTGCCCTCCCAAAGGCCAGGACTGAAGAGAACATTTCAGCCATCAATGGAAAAATAAGTAAACATATATTAACATTTGCGGGAGGGTTCATTTACAACAGGATCATCTTTCTGAACCACCTCACCTCTCAGAGCTGCCCGCTTTGCTCCTCTAGGAGGCAAAGCCACCTCTCTCAACCCCCAACTCTAAATTGGCACCACGATCAAATCCAGAAAAAAACTAAGGCTGGCTCCAGGTTTCCAAAGGAGAAAAGGCGAATGCCTTTCCCCTTCCATATCACCAATGATGGGCCCTGGGGGACAGAGGCACGGCTAGGGGACGGGGGACCCACGATGTAGTGGCATCGGGGTGTGGTGCTGAATATTGAAGGGTGTGGAGAGTGCTGGAGATGGAGATGTCCTCGGTTTCATAGTTTTTAGGCCTGGTCTTAAGAGGCTGCTTCTATCACGTAGATGGCAAAATGCCACTTCGTGAATGCTCGTGGCTTCCCGGTCTCCCAGCGATGCTGGGCCTGCGGCGTCCGGGGCAGCAGCTCAGCCCAGGGCAGGCAGGAAGCTGGCGCGTATACACCCGGCTGGGTAGCAGCCACTTGGCCTGGGCGGGTTCCTCGGAAGAACAGCACCTTTGCGCAGAACTCGAAATTGCAGGAGACGTCTTCCTCCACCCTCAACAGTCCCCGAGCTAGACTTGGCCTCTCCCCTTTTTCGTAGTCACCGCCGCGGTCTCGCTATCTGCCTGAGTCTCTCCCCTTCCTCATCATTCTCCCTAGTCTCCGTCTCACTCATCTTTCTTCTCCGACCCACACTCCTTTGTGTGTGTGTGTGTGTGTGTGTGTGTGTGTGTGTGTGTGTGTGTGTGTGTGTGTGTGTGGCTCGCTCGCTCGCTCTCGGTCTCCTTTCAATGTCTCCCAGTCTCTCCTCTTCCTCACTCTTTCCTTTCTTAGCTCCCTCTCTTGTCTCGGCCTCTCTCCCCGGAGCCCCGTAGCGCAATCAGCCGTCCTTCCAGAGATTCAAAAAGAAGTTTTGTGTTTCCCCGGGGGCAGCAGCCTAATGCTTCCCTTGTTTTCCGGAACAAAGCTGACATTCAACTGAGGGTGGGGGGCGGCAGCTTGCCCTCCCCTTCTCATTGCACCCCGCGCCTCTCCTTCAGAACACCAACTCCTGGGGCCAAATCGGCAGTGGGGGTAGAGTGGTTTGGGAGGGGGCGGGGAGGGGAGGAGAGCTGTTTCACAGTAGAGGCCCTGCCACAATAGTCTCGTAGCCGATCTCTTCTCCCGTCGCGGCCCGGGAGCCTGAGAGAGGGCGGGATATGTTGGTGTCTGGGTGAGGTTCCCAGCCAGCACAGGGAGAATGAAGGGGGTGGAGAGTGGAACTGGGGGCGCACGGGGCTGTTTACTGATTGACTTTCCTGCTGGAAACTCACCAACCACAGCTTGAGAACCCTGGGTAGAGTTACCACGCTGCCGTCCCTGCCAGCTTGGATAAGAAGCAAAGCGGTTAGATCCTACCATTTCTCGGCTCCCGACTGAGGCAAGGGAGATTGCCCACAGGCACTGGGAGACACTGGGCGGGAGGGCGGTGGGGGTGGAGAAAGCCTCTCTGAAGGAGATCACTTCTGACACTGCCCCAGCTCCTTCTCCCTATTCTCCTCCCCT
Source organism: Monodelphis domestica (assembly GCF_027887165.1). Classification (NCBI taxonomy): domain Eukaryota; kingdom Metazoa; phylum Chordata; class Mammalia; order Didelphimorphia; family Didelphidae; genus Monodelphis; species Monodelphis domestica. Next base: position 22,959,335 of record NC_077230.1, read on the forward strand.
CCCCCTCTCCCCGGCTACAGCCCCACCCCCGCCTCCTCCCCCCCTACAGCGAGAAATGACAAGGGTCAGGCAGCCGAGAGTGGAGTGGGTCAAAGGGCACTGCCCCCTAGGGTGAAGACTGCTAAAGCAAGAGTCGTGGACTCTCCCTGCGAGCTAAGGTCTAAACGAGGTCTTTAGAATCGCAGGCGTGTCGCTGCGAGAATGCACAGCACTCTCACCTTCTACTGAAATGAGCCTCTACGAAAAATGGACATGATAACACAGCCCTAACCTTTATACCTTCCTCATCTTGGATTACTCCGGATGCCCGGAACAGTTTTCCCCCTCCTCCTACTCTTAGGTTCTCTACTACCTCCACCCCCCACCTCCCGCCCCTTTCTTCAGCTGGAGGGGAGAATGGAGTTATTATTAAGCCCAAACTACTAGGGGCTGCTCTGTAACCTTTCTTCCTATACGTTTTTGCTCCTGGCCACCAGCAGCTATGCCTCAATCGCGTCCTTTACTCAACCCCCCCCTTCCTGTGGTCTTTCCAGCCCTTTCCTCCACCCGGCCGCCGGCCCGCCCCGGGCTCCCCGCAGGCGGGCCTGAAATATGATCCTGCATCGGAAAGACTGTATGTAAACACCAGGCGTGCTCTGGTCCCCAGCCGGAGTAGCCCAGACCCCGGGGCTCACCGCCCTTAGCAGCTCGGAGGTCCCACTTCTCCCCAGCAGCTTTTCACCAGGCTCCCTCAGCCGCCGTCCCCCCCCCCCCCCCCAGCAGGATTGGCGGTGGCCTGCGGAGTCGCTCTCTTGTTTCCCAGTTGGCTCGGCTAATTGGATCCGCCGCCGCTGCCTCTTGTTGAATTTTCTAGCTTGAGACCGTTCAATCGTGTCTGCCCGAGCCCTCCCCCATCCCCCACCCCCAGCTGTTATCTCTGCCCGGCAACTTGTTGGCTGCAAGGAACCGTCCCTTCGCTGACCCCTGCTACATGCTCCTTCATCCTTGGTCTTCCTTTCTCACCCAAATTGTTCCTGAGCTTTATCTGGAAACGGGGGAATATTCTGTCCCTGAGCTCTTTACGCTTAAATTTCTGAGGAATAAACTGAAGGGGAACATTTCCTAGCTCAAGTGCATAGCCCCACCCCCACCCCCACCTAGCCAGGCCAGAACCTAACAGGAAAAAAGGAAGGCCTTGGAATAGTCATCCTGCCTTTGCTTGGACCAGAGTCCTATAAAAGCCTCTGGGAAGGAACCATACATAGATAGCACCTTTAGAAGTTCCAGTCGTCCCAGCAAGGGTGGGAACACTGTTCCGGGAAGCTCTCTATTCTTATATGCTGCCATTATCTGTTGTAATACCAATATACTAACGTCTTGTCCTTTAGCTTCCTAGACTGTGCCAACTGCCCAGAGCAAAAATGCATCGAGTTATGCTTTCTCCTCGAAGCAACTGCACTGGATGAGGTATAGGAGAATACAGGCAATCTAGCTGGTGGCTCTCTCCAAGTGCCTCCTCTTCAAACCAGGAAGAGTGGGCAAATGCAGCCTATTTGAACATTTTCACCCCCACCCCTTCTCAGCCCCTACCATCTCCCAGGTGCCTGCCTATGGTGTCTCTCCAGGAATCCTGTGGCTTCCTGGGGTGGATCTCCTATTTCCAGTAGTACACAGAATCTCGTTGTCCCCTCTTTCCAGTTCCTTTATGTTGTCTCACACCTTGTCCATGGCTAGATACCCTGCCACATTAAGACAGAAACTGATTGCTATGCTTGCTGATGAGGACAGTGGGCTAGAAGATCAAGAAAAAACAGGGGAAGCTGCCATGGGAGACCTGGTACTGGAGATAGCATCCAGTGGTGTTGTCTTGATTAAATGGAGAGGGTGTGTATTGATGACAGTGTGGCCCTTTGGTGATGCCACCCATTCAATATAAATTTTGGAATTTCCATTCCTTTGAGGAAGGCCTTTGTCCACTATGTTGTAATGTTTCCATTTGTTCTCTCAGGCCTCGAGTCTGAAAGAGCTTCTATATATCCCCTTGACCCCTCTGGACCATAGATCTATGACTGGAGCAACAAGACAACTTCAGCTCTCTGGTGGTGGGCTTAAAAAGCCCTTTCTTTGATGCTTCTCTGACAACTGTTAGATAACAAAGAACTGTAACTACAGCACACTAACTGTCATTGGCTAACATTTCATTTCTAACTTTTAAGCAAATGAAGGCTAGGAGGATTTCCAGCAGTTTTTTAGTGAACAAACCTATTTATAACCAAAGCAAGATTTCCAGATTCTATATTATTTTGTAGGACTATTATCACAAGTAGTAAGCCTGTAAAAATTAATAGTATAACTCAAAAGCCTAGCTCTAGTCCTATATACCTTGTCTACTTGTGTGGTACCCCTAGTCTGAAATACACTCTCTTCACTTAGATCTTGTAAAATCCCTGACTTCCTTCCAAGCATGGTACAGGTGCTCCATCAGCTTTTTCTGATGCCCCCAGAGAGAGGCATGCTCTGTTTCCTTACTTAGTTTCTGGTATATGTGCCATATTCTACAAAGGGTAGAAGAATGTAAGCTCTTTGAGGGCAAGGATTATTTGAATTTCCTCTTTGCTTTAGCACAGGGGCTTGGATATGATAAGTACTTACTAAATATTGGTTGACTTGAATTCTTTGGTCATTCAAATATAATATTTGTTGCAGAATCAGATAACTTCAATATGTCCATGATTTCCAGCTTCTTTTTCCTTTGTGCTCACTGAAAAGAAAATTTATCCTCTTAAAAGTGTTTTCAGTTCCCCAGATTGTAGGGCAATATCTCTTGTTTCTGTTTAAACATAGAATATGGTCTATTTCTATGGTAAAGAATATAAAGAATTTCTGTGAATAAAAAAGTTAATATTGTTTATTCCTTTCTGATCCTGAAAAATATTATTGAAAAGCTAATTATACATCCCAGGAACTCATTTTTCTCCTGGCTGTTAATAGTTCTCTTTTTCAGTTTGAATTCTTCTTTTCTGTGCATAGTTGCTTACTACAGTGCCTGACACATAGTAGGGCTCCTAATAAATATTTACTGATTGATTGCCTGAAGATTATCAAAAGCTTAGTTTCTGTCTCCAGCCATCCTCTACATCCAAGTGAGTCAGTGAAGCCTGAGGGTTAAGTACTTCTTTCTCTAAGGCCATGCTTTTGCTTAAAATGTTCTGAATCCAGTTTGGGGGATAAGTATTCTAATTTCTTTTCCTTTGCTAAGCCTTTAAGATTTCCTGGTCCTCTGTAAGCTTATTCCAAGAGTCTCCAATGCTTGTGGTGACCTATCAGTGGCATCCAGATAAGGTCCTTTGGGAAACTGGTGAGAACTCAGTGTTTAGGTATCAGAGAGATGTAACTGAACATTAGAGTAAAGGACCTAGGAAGTAAAGAACCCAAGCTAAGGAGAATCTGTAAAAGGACTTCTTTTTTTAAAAAATTGAGAACTTGCTATTATTTGGTCTCTTTTCAGCACTTTTGGGAAAATGCATTTTTAGCAGAATGGGAAACTAAGACTTATAAACTAACCATTTAGTCTTAAGATGCATTTATCCTAGTCTCCATTATATCTGGGTTAGTTGCTTAGCTTGGCTCAATAAGCATTCCTTTATTTTCCTGGAAGGTCAATTACTTCCCTATGCCCTGCTCCGGCTGAGCTATTTCCCAAGTGATGTCCAACTATTGATTTTTAATATCTATATTTAATATTGGATATTAAATAATTTTACACAACAGAAAATGTGATGAACACCACAAGTCATGCCTGAGATTTTGTGATTTGATTGCCCAGAAACCTTAGCTATATACAAGCCCCAGGTGGTGTGGGGGAAAAGAGAATAATTTGGATAAAGATGGGGTGACTGGTGAGGAGAGGGGAATGGTCCTGGGAAAATCAGAGGTCTTCAAAAAAGACTTGTGAAAAGCACTCAGCTAGACACTAACAGCTGTTCCTCTGGTGCAACCCTTCAGGTTGTTTGGGACTGTTAACAAGATGCCTCTGGAAAATGATGAGGCCTCTTATATTGCAAGCTGGGAATTGGGAGGGTAGAGGGAAGGAAAGGGACTTGAGGATATGTGTGCCCTTCCTAATGTTTCCTAACTAGACTATTCATCCTGTTCCTAGAACTCCCTTTCATCCTTCCTACTAAACTTATACATCCCAAACCTATTTCTCTCTCTTTCTTTCTCTCAATTATGGGGGGAACTGGGTAAGTGGTCATTTGTGCCTAGTTGCTGTCTCTTGCTTGTCAACCCCCTCAATATAACCATCATTTTATTTTATTTTTAAACTCTTATCTTCCATCTTAGAATCAATAATGGGTATTGATTCTAAAGTAGAAAAGTGGTAAGGGCTAGGCAATGTGGTTAAGTGACTTGCCCAGGGTCACACAGTTAGAAAGTGTCTAAGGCTAGATTTGAACCCAGGACCTCTGGTCTCTGGGCCTGACTCTCAATCCACTGGGCCACCTAGCTGTCCACTACTATCATTTCAGATCCTCTATTCTGTTTCCTCTGCAACTTCTCTCTTATCCATTCATATCCCTTCACATTCTATGTCTAAGCAACTGTCATATTTCCCCATGTTCAGATGGGGAAGGGTGTATGTAGGGCCTGGAAGTAAGGACAGAAGCAGGCCAAAAAAGACTGGAGAAGGTGAGAAGTGCTTGGCCCTATGTCTTGCCTATGGGATCTGGGTCCCAGAGAGTTTCTCTGGATGTCCAAAGGACAGGCCCCAGCAGAACCAAGGAGTCAGAATACAAAAAGGAAGGGTGTTAGAAATTAGGGAGCTTGAAACTTTCTGGGAGCTGGAGATGGGGCTGGGGTTGGGGAGGGTCAATGAAAATACAATTTAGATTCTCAAGGCAATGATGGGTTTTACCATGCATTTAACTGCCTACCACTCAGGAAAAGTTCACTACTTATTCTTGAATTCAAGAGGGTTAGGAAATCAGCATAATTCCAGCAAATGAAAACCTTGCAGTCAGAAAACTTAGAGGGTTGATCTTCAGTTAAGGATAGTACTTAGGCTTTCATGCATCTTGCCCGTCAAATAAATACTTGATTGAGGTCCTCGGTGGAGAAATTAGCTTTATTTGTGCTGTAAATGCATAATAGAAAAAGTGCTGAGGCATCCTTGTTTCCTAGTTATCCCTGATCCCTTCAGGCTGACTTTACTAGCTGGGTTCTTTCCCTTTTCTCATGCAACCCAAAAGCAAGCTCTCATCTCAGTTTTTAAAAGGGGGGTGAGGCTCCTTTAGAGCCCAGTTCAGTGAATTTATGAGTGAAAGAATGAATGAAGGAAAGTAAGGGAGCCCCTTCCTTTGGCTGTTAGTTGAACAGTTCTAAAAAGGACAGGCAATTGGGATCCCAAGATAAACAGGTCGGAAGGTTTATTTTTAAAAAAAACCAAACCTTAGATCTCATCATCCTAATGTCCAGCTAGTATTTGCATCTTCCTATGTGTTTGTGCCTGCCTGTTTCTGCTTGATATTCTTGATTCTCTCTTGGTCTCATTTACTGTTTCTGTGTCTCAGTCTCCCTGTTAACTCTGCTACGTTTACTTCTCCACTCTTTGTTTTAATGCCAGGCGGTCTCTGACTTCTACACTGTCCTTTGCAGAGTGGGGCTATCTCTGCTTCTCTCTTAGCGAGACCCTCTTTTTGGTCTATGTCTCAGTTTCCAAGTCTTTGCATCTCTTGCCCTTTGCTTTCACCTGTCTGTCTCTATGTTTGCCTTCTACTTCTTTCTACATAATCGAGTCTGCCTCATCTCACTATATCCATCTCTGCGTGCTCCATCCATATTCCTGATTATGTAGTCTGGCTCTGGGTCTGCCTATCTCTGTCTCTTCAGAATAATATCGAGTCTAGTTTCGCTAAACCAAAGAAAGAGCAAATTGAAGGACCCTCCCCCTTTTTTTGCTGACCATCTCCAGTCAGCCCAGAGTTAGGAACTATTGGACTATCTCAGCCCAGGGCCTCTGAATGCCGGGGTGGTTACTGGTTCTGTTCTTGAGAGTTTAAGATAAACTTCCGAGAGCTAGACAGAGATGAAACTCTCAAAACACCTTCGAGACTCGGGATCAGTGAAGGGAAAGCGATTTCAGTTACAGAGTGCCTTGATTCTTCTGCATTTGAGAACTGTACGTAGCTTTGGGTGGCAAAGAGCTAGTAGGTGCGTAGGCAGATAGAGTGGAAGAGACCCTGGTGAGAGGGTTTGTGTGCCTTCCGCAGGGTCTCCCAGGCGGATTAGCAGCAACAAAGGCTGTGGGGGTGGGTTGGTGACTCGGGAGCGTTTGCTGGCTCTCTGCCTGGAGTCTTCGAATTCCCATTGGCCAGTATGCGGGCTAAATACACACCTCACACCCCAGCCCCTGCCCCTCCCAGCCTCCCTGCTTAGGGCCCGCCTCTCCGGTGGAAACAAGGTCCAACTCCTTGAAAGTAAACTTGCCTAGAGGGGCGGGGGGGGGGGGGGTAACTAGGGGAGGGAGAGGAAAGGGCCTTCTGGTGGAGAGTCTTGGGTCAAGTTTCAACCCCTAATGACACTTGGTGGCAGGGTGCCAAGGCCCTGAGACTGGGAAAATAGGGGAGGGGAGGGGTGGAGGGGAAAGAAGCCGGGGGGGGGGAGGGGGGCAGTGGCGGTGTACGTGTGACCTATGAAAGGGGTCCAAACACTCAGGTCGAGAGTAGCTCTAGTTGGCTGCTCTGTCCCCCGAAGAAGTTTGGTTTTAGGGGCGGTAGGTCGGTGCAAAAGGCAGGGGTGGGTGAGCGGCGGAGAGGAGGGGGCAAATCAGAAAGCCATCTGAGCGGAGCGCAGGCATCTTCCGCAATCCATTCATCCACTGAAGCGCGTGAAAAGCTGCTGATCGCTGCCATTGTTACTCACAGGCGAAGTGGGAAACGAAGCCTCCACTCTGGCGAGAGATAAATAGTCTCTGACAGCGCCTCCTCGCCAAGAGATCTCATCAAATTTCACCAGGCGGGCGGTCGCAGGTCTGTGTTGCTCTTTCATGCAAGAATCTTTAAATCGTCTCCCTTTTCTCCTCCCTCTTCTCTCCTTATCCGTCCCCGTTCACCATCCTATTCCCTTCCCTCCCTCCCCCCCCCCCCCCCCCCCCCCGTTTTCATTTCTGCCCTTACTCTGGTCTGGCCGTACTGCAAAGCAGCTTCACCTTCTTTGCTCCCTTGCCGCGCTGGGTAGCTCACTGTGCAGAATGCCGCGTGGCAATCTGGCCCAGGCAGGGGGTGGGGACCAAAGGTGCAGGCTGTGGGACCAGGGGGAAAATTGTGTGTGTGTGTGTGTGTGTGTGTGTGTGTGTGTGTGTGTGTGTGTGTGTTCGCTTGCGTGCGTGCGCGGGGGTTAGTTAATGGGTGCGGAAGGTGAGTTCTGCCGCGGATGTTTCTTCCCCAGAGCATTTAAAATACAAAACCCCCAATAAACCTACGGCTCCTCAGCCCCCTGCAACTCCCCCTCCCTCCCCACGCCCCCGCCGGTCCCTGCACATCTCTTCCAGCAGCAAGATGGATCAGGCTACTGTGGAGAGAGCGGGGCTGTAAATATTTAAAAAGTCTCTCGCGCGGCGGCGGTAATGGCTTTCGCAGTCTGAATGTGTGTGCCGGAGAAGAAAAGGGGGGCTGTATGGGGTGGGTGGAGCCGCCACCCCCACCCCCCCATACTCTCGTGGACTCGATCGGGACTGGAGGGAATGTGGAACGGCTGGGATGGGCCCTCGCCCATCCACACCCCTCGTCCGTAGTCTCCGTAGCCTGGTCCCTCCGGCTGCCCCGAGGCAGAGGCTGTGCTGAGTAGACACAGAATGCAAATCGATAGGAAACTTGAGGAGCCGGGGTCGAGTCCGGGACAAGGTCGAGTCCGGGAGGGACGCTGGACCCCAAACTGGCCCTGGCAGCCTCAGGGCTTAGGACTAGGCAGTATGAGGCCGCGGCACCTTTTCTCTGGCTCTTCCGCCCGCCCCCATCAGTCTCTAGGGGAACTTGGTCGCAGCTGGACTGTTACCACAGTGGTAAAAGGCCCCAGAGTTTAGGACGAAGAGAGAAAAGGAGAAATTGGGGGCTCAGCTTCCGTTTCCTTCTCCCTGAAGGTCTTCTAACGGGTGGCTTGTTTTAGAAAATATGGAGTTAGTCATTCTGTGACCTAATTCTGCAGGTTGGGGGACTTCCCTGTCTGTAACAGGGAACCATTCACACCATTTAGGCCTGGTCCGAGTTCCCCCACTAAAAGTGATCTCGAAGTTCTAGGCCTAATGGGACGAATTTCTTCCCTTGGCCTTAACTGAGGAATGTCGAGTCTGTGGAATGTTGGCTCCCGGAGGAAGTTTGTGGGGGAACCCTAAAACCTTAGTCAAGAAACATAGTTGGGAGGGAGAACATATGAAAGTAATTGAGGCCCCAAGACTGAAGTGAGGTTTGGTTTACCGAGACCATTGATGTGCTTGGGACTTTGGGGTGGGGGCAGGGTGGGGTAGGGTGTGAAGGTTTGGTGCTGGGGGGAGGGGAGGGGAAAAGAACTGATTTTTGTTCCTGGTAGGGGTTGGTTACTTTAGTCTGGGTTATATGTAGTGTGCTTGGGGAGTTTGTAGCTTTTATTTTTTTTTTTAAACCCTTACCTTCCATCTTGGAGTCAATACTGATTGTATTGGCTCCAAGGCAGAAGAGGGGTAAGGGCTAGGCAATGGGGGTCAAGTGACTTGCCCAGGGTCACACAGCTGGGAAGTGTCTGAGGCTAGATTTGAACCTAGGACCTCCCGGCTCTAGGGCTAGCTCTCAATCCACTGAGCTACCCAGCTGCCCCCTGAGTTTGTAGCTTTTGCCAAAGCAGCTGTATCCCCCTGCCTAAGGAGGGTATTGCTGATCTGGGTGGTGTTTGGGATGGAAGAAGGGGTGGGGCTGGGGTTGGCTAGGGTGGGGCTCAGCTGGGCCTGGGCTCTTTGGGTTTAAGCCTGAGGGCTTTGGTGGTTAATGTGTTTGAAACCCTGACCCACTAGGCCTGGCTGGTTGCTCAGGATTTCCTTTAGGACCTGAAGCACATGGTGGCACGGGGACAGGAGAAAGTGTGTGTGTGTGTGTGTGTGTGTCTTGGCAGCCTGTCAGGAGTTTCTGGGTTTGCTCTTCTTGTTAGAATCCCATGGGAGTTCCAAACTCGTCCTCCCCTCTACACTTATTCTCCTTTCTGGGGATTGTGTTTTGCCCTTTTCCGCTTGTTTGTCTCTTGTAAGCCTTGTAAACTGCTCCTGATTTATTACCTAGACTAAATGCTTAATTTGTGAATATGAAACAGATTAAAAGAGGGGAGGGGGGAGGAGGAAGAGAAGTCGGCATATTTTAGCAATCAGACCAAAGCAAGCCAGGCAGCTGTTTCAAATTTGTAGACATTTTCAGGCTCATGTGGAAAGGCAGCCAAAGTGGTCAAGAGGTCCTTTCCCCTTCCTTCAACCTGAAAACTTGGGTATGATCAAAAGGATACAATTAGTAAGGTACAAAGAAAAGGCTCTGGCAAGCAAGGGGTTAATAAAGACTCAATCTATTCACCTAAAGACTTTGTGGGATGGGGGTTGGTAGGGGGAGAGGTAAATAGACAAAGGTGAGAGTCCGAGAGAAGACTGGGGGAAAGGGAAAGGAGATAGAGAAGTCCTGTGAGGCAACTTTGAAGAACAAAGTAGATTGCCCATTGAAGGACGATTCTGTAAATAAACTTCACCAGGGACAAATCAAACAAAAAACGATGGAGATTCCAACTGAAAATAGCCAAAAAATAATAAAAATAGCTTTGATGTGGCCTCAACATATGCTTGTTTCTGTATTTCTTTTTTGCCCTGAACTGTAAGAACAGAGTACTCTCCTACTGCAGCCTCTCCTTTTGAAAAGATCCCATGTGTACAGACAATATTTTTTTGCTTTTGTCATTTTTCGACAACTTCACACATCAAAGCAGAGCAGCAGTGCTCTTTTTAGCTCCTTAGCCACCCAGTGAGGCAGATACAATTTCTATAAATTGGCTTCTCTTCTGGGTTTTGATTGATTATCACAATATGAGATTATTGGAAGTCTAATGTCTTATTTTACTTTTTCTGAGGGGATAGGAGGGAATATTCTGAGTCAGGAGTAGGGGATGGAGGGACCTGATTACTGGAAGTCAGGTTACAAGTAAAGGCATCAGTATTAAGGAAAAGATTGTCCTTTTCCTTGGACTGAATTTATCCAAGGTCTTGAGCTCTCTTTTGACTACTCTCCCCCAACCCTAAGCTAGCTAGCTCACTCTCTCTTTGCCTTCTGATGGGAACAGGTACAAACTTGGATGTTGACAGGGCAGGAAGGGAAAGGGTAGTGCTGTTTTCTAAAAACAAGGAAACAAAGGAGATGGTATTTATTATAGCACTGGAGGTCTGAACTTTGCCTTTTGTTTTCCCATACAACTCTTACTGTTAAAATGTCTGTCTGCTATCATCTTTTATTTTATTGACGTTTATTATTATTCCCCTGACTTGTCCTTAATCAGACAAAGGGTTCTGGGGAATGGGAAGAACATGTTAATTATATATTTCTTGAAAACTGACTCTTCATTTTCCTTTTGGTGTTTAGCTTAACACTCAATTGTTGCAAATAGTTTGCTTGAAAATTCCACCTGAACGGGTTTTGCTTAATTGTTTTTTGGGGGATTTATTTTTCCTGATTTGTGTATTTGTTGGGAAGTGTCTATTGTGTCAAAACAAAACATATGTGGTAGCGTGGGGAAAGTGATGATAGATTTGGAGGCAGAGAAGCTAGGTTCATAGGTTGGCTCTGATACTTTTACTAACTCTGTGACCCAAAGCAAGTCACATGACCCCTTTGGGCCTGAGGGTTTTTCTTCATCCAGAAAACAAGGGGGCTGGACTAGATGATGTCTAATCTCCCTTCCAGCTCTAAATCTGATCTATGAATAAACATTTTACATTTATTAAAGCAAATGAATCAAAAGCTCTTTCCCATTCCAAACTCATGAGCATTAAATGTTAGGAATAGTAGAGTTTAGAAAGCAGAAAAAAAGAGGGAGAGAAAAGGAGAAGAAACAGAGTTGCAAATACATGCACGTATACAATATCTACATATGTGTATGTGTATACATATCCCACACATCCCTTCCAAGCTCCCTCTCTTTAACTGGTCCATACAATTATCCTGGGCTTCAAGCTACGGCTCTGCAGACTTCCTGGATCTTCCATCCTTTAGTGCCTGAGGCGATCATTAGCTGTGAATGGACAACATTCTCTACCTGCCAGGCAACCCATCAGTTACCAAGCTAGGGAGGGAGGACAGCAGGACTAGCTCACTGGAGGCAGGCCATTTTCTAAGCCAGGGAGGGATTCTTTAAAACTGTGTGGATTCATTGGTGCCCAATTAAACACCATGTAAAGCACTGAACACTGTCCTTACTAAAACTGAAGGTAAGGGAGAAGAGAAATGGCGGGAGGGGAGATTCAAAGAAAAAAGTCATTCACTGGAGAGTGAAAATCTTACAGATGAGCAAAGGGAATGTACTCTTCTGACCTCACCTCCTTTTTACCTGAGCACACAATAATACATGGAGGTGGGAGAAAAAAGGAGAAAATATAACCCATCCCTACCTTCCAAACTATCATCTGTACATCTCTGGATACGGGGCCCATGGCACCTCGCAGGAGTATTAGCCTCAGTAGTTCAGAACACACAGGGCTGACTAAGAGAAAAATTACTTAAGTGCACTTGTTGCACCCAAAGTTATTGCTCTTATTCCTCTGACATGCTTCATGAAATAAATAGCTGTAGTGAGAGAGGGGATCAGCGTAAAGATCAGGTATACTATGGAGCCAAATCCAATTAGAAAAACTATGATCTCTCATTGGTTTTCTATCAATTAGCAGGAAAAGGAAAGACTGCGTATTTCATTCACCAGTGTCTGTTAAGCCCCTGCTATATGCAGAATGTTGTTCTGTGTACCGGAAGAACTGCAAAGTTTAGGTGTTCTCATCAAACTTACCATCTGAATAAGGTACCAATAGTTTTAATATAAAGTATGTCAAAATGCTGCATGATTCTAGGAAAAGCTTGAGAATTCTCAACAGAGGGAACTTTTGAAGCAGTTTGGTCTAGTTTGACATTTAGCGTCATCCATAATCGGGACACAAAAATATATGAAACACAAGCCACCATGTTAGAGATGGGATAGACTTTAGAGTTGTCATTTGATTTAAACTTTATTTTATAGATGAGGAATTTGAAGCTCATTGAGGTTGTCACTTCGAGTCATAGGATTCAGAGTTGGAAGGGGTCTTGGGAGAGACAACCAAAGCCCACAGAATTCCAAAGCCCACAGAATTTTAAAGGTCAAATAGTATGTTACTGGTAGAGCCAAGGCTCAGGTTCCTGACTTCTACAAAACCAGGACAGGAGCAGGAGAAATGATACATTTGATCTAGGTAGGAAGCAGAGACCCAAAATTGTAACTAGCAATTTTGGGACCCCTTGGCAAATTTGGTTGGAGGTAGGGGATGAGAGGATAGGGTAGAAAGCCCAGTCACAGCTACTGATCCTAGGTGTCCTATGGGGCAGAGGTTTCCAGAATATGTGCTCCATAGGCAACCCTTCTCAATCACCGGTGGTCCATCTAGTATAGAGAGGTAGAGGAAGGCCCGGAGCTGGCATTCATGGGCTAGGTGCTCAGTTACTCTGTCCCAAACTTGTAGGGACAGGGATAGGATCTATTCCCTCCTTAATACTGCTTTTCCCCACAGCTAGGAATAACTAACAAAGGAAGGAAAGAGCATCCCTGCCTCACTCCCACCAGCTGAGAGTCTCTGAGAACACCTAATGGCTTAAAGTTGGCTTCTTCACTTTCAGGGTACCATAATTATAAATATCTAACACCTACTGAGGTTGGGCACATAGTAGACATTTAATTGCCTATAATGTTGATTTGTTGGTTAGGCTTTGTTTGTTTTTTTTAACTTGATTGAATTGTTGACTGACAGGATGTTTTCCATGATTCTCAGCCACTAGGCAATTTCCAGGAGTAGCAGGCCACTTCTATTACTTCCCTTGTTTTTTTTCTTGCAAAGGGGCAAATTGAGGTGCCAGAGCACTGAAGTTCTCTTTCATTTTAAAGCATAAATGGTTATTTCTTCAGCCTTTCAGAGGAAAGTGAGTTATTAAATATTATTTACTTAAAATATTTAATGATTATGTATTATTTGCATACAACATTCTTCTAGGCCATTTGGGAATTGAAGTATATAATGGGATCCCTGTTGTCAAGTACCTTGCAGTCTAGTTGGGAAAACCTGGAGAATTCTCATTGGGTTCAAAATAAGACAAGGAGAAAGACTAGGGTCAATGCCCATTCTTTTGGTACTTGGGGAGAAGATTCCAGGGAGCTTCTACTCACTTTCCTGGTACTAGTGGTGACTCAGTTCCCCATCTTATTTCTGGTCCTGGCTGAAAAACCTATCTGAAACTTTGGTTCTTATCTGTTTCTAATCCCTTCCAACTAACCAAACCCAGGTCTATGGCAAGGCTCCAAGGCAAAAGAGGAAGAATGTTTATTCAGTCTCCTTGGAAGTCTGTCCAATCTCCTTCCTTCCTTCCTTCCTTCCTTCCTTCCTTCCTTCCTTCCTTCCTTCCTTCCTTCCTTCCTTCCTTCCTTCCTTCCTTCCTTCCTTCCTTCCTCCCTCCCTCCCTCCCTCCGTCCATCCGTCCGTCCGTCCATCCGTCCCTCCCTCCTTGCCTTCTGTCTTAAAATCAATACTATGTATTGGTTCCAAGGCAGAAGAGCAGTAAGAGCTAGGCAATGGGGGTTAAGTGACTTGCCCATGGTCACACAGCTGGGAAGTGTCTGAATCCAGATTTGAACCCAGGACCTCCTGTCTCTAGGCCTAGCCCTCAATCCACTGAGCCACCCAGCTGCCCCCCAGTCCCCTTCATTTTGAAAAATGATTTATTTTTCTGTTACATTTTGAGTTTTGAGTAGTCTCTCTCCCTCTCCCTCCTAATTTGATAAAGATGTAGGGTAGTGTGTGTATGTGTGTATGTAGAACAATATAATACAATACATAACTCCATATTATCCATCCTTTGTCTGGTGGTTGATAACATTTTCCTTATGATTTGAATGTTGGTATTACTCAGAATAGCATAGTTATTCACAATTCCTCTTCTAATAGGATTGCTATTACTATATGCAACATTCTCTTGGTTCTGCACCTTTCACTCCTCATTTAATGCAAGTCTTCCCATACTTTTCTAAAATACACCTGCTCACATTTTTTCTAGCACAGTAGCATTCTACCAATCCCCTTTAAAGAGTTGAATTAATGAAATATCTTGTTGTGTCATTGGCTAAGGCTTACCTTTATAAATCCATTACTCTCTTTGTGCATGTATACATGTGTTTATATATACATATATATTCACTCAGACATATATATACATAGGGTCCCAAGAGCATTTGTGCAGTTTTAAGCTTTAATAGTTTACACTCTCTCTCTCTCTCTCTCTCTCTCTCTCTCTCTCTCTCTCTCTCTCTCTCCCTCCCTCCCTCCCCCACTCCTACTACATGCATATGTGATCTCATCAATACCTGCTCATGCTGTATTAATCCTTGACTAGGTCTTTGATAAATTCATCCAATTTTCCAGAAGCCTTCCTCAATTTCTCCTGACATTTGAGGGTACCAGTGACGTACTCTGGATGTTTATCTGTCATCCCTTGCCTTCAAATATAATCAGCACATCTCTTCTTCCTATTAAAGAATACCTTGATACCATCTATATTATTGCTCAGATTATAACATGGATGGACCACCATTAGAACTTGCCTCTCTTTCTCTCTCTAACATAATACATATATATGTGCATATGTCTACATACACATATATTACAAATATGGACCAGACGATAGAGATGGAATAACCTTTTTAGCCCAAAGTTGAATAGGAGTATAGATGCTAGATTGCCTTAAGAAGATTATAAAGCTCCTTTAATGACTTCCCATTAAAAAAAGACCCATCCTTTTAATACTAATATTCTTCCAATATTGCTATATGTCTTTGAGACATGAAATACAATGGTTTCTGAAGAATTAAAAATGAATATCATCCAAAGAGCAATGGGGAAGAACTGTGGACATAGAAATAGCATCAGATTAAGTGGTTTATTCTTTTTTAAAATACTTGTCTCTGTCTTAGAATCAATACTATATATTGGTTCCAAGGCGGAAGAGCAGTAAGGGCTAGGCAATGGTGGGGTAAGGGACTGGCCCAGGGTCATGGAGCCAGTGTCTGAGGCCAGATTCAAACCTCTCGTTTCTCCATCTCATCCTGGTTCTCAGTCCACTGAGTTGTGTAGCTGCCCCCTAAGTGGTTTATTCTTGAGTAGACTTTGCTTCATTGACTTCAGGTGAGCCCACACGCCCCCAGTCCATTGTTTTGGCTTCTTCAGTGGCAACAAAGGAAAGGCTTAATCAACTCATGAACAGGACATCTTAATTTTACTTTTTTGTTTTGATTACATTTTTTCAATTAATAACCATTATTTCCTTTCCCTCCCAACTTCTCACCCTAAGGGTAGGGAAAAACAAAATCCTGTAACAAGTATATGTAATCATGCAAATCATTCCCATATTGACAATGTCCAAAAATCTATTTCTCCTTCTGCATTTCAGTCCTTTGCCTCTCTGTCAGAAAATGGGTAGCATGCTTCATCAGTCCTCTTGTTAGTCATTGTGTTGATCAGAGTTCTTAAGTCTTTCCAAAGGTGTTTGTTTTTTTATGTTGTTGTTTATATAGGGAATTCCAAAATGTCTTAGTTTAACTGTGATTTTAGAACATCCTATATATCTTTTTCTCCTGGTTCTGCTCACTTCATTCTGCATCAAAAAGATGCCTATCTTCCCAAGTTTTTCTTAAATCGCCTCACATCTTTTCTTTTCATCGTTACTTATCTGGTGACCAGCAATCATTGACTCAGTTCTGCCTCTCAGCTGGCAGTACAAGTGTCCACGCCCATTTAGGGTCCACTCTCTCTTCTAGCAGTGCCTTATTTAAAAGGTATTTAGAGGGAAACCCCATTTTTTCCACCCTGCCCAGACTGATTGCCACCCTGTTGACACTGGAGTATTTGGAGAGGGGAATGGCATTTGTTTTAGATGACAGAAGCTGGGACCTGACCTTGCAAGAGCATTTTTTCTAGTTCACTGATCTCTATCCTTCAACTCTCACAAAGCCTATATTTCAGGCCTGAACCCATTGTGAGATGGAGCAAGTACAGCACTGATCACAGAAGTCATCACCGTCTTTTTGAATACCTGACAGATGTAAAATGCCCTGCAAAGAGACAAAGCTGCTTGAGTCTCTCTCCCTACTTTCAGTAATCAGGAAGGATTGGGCAGTGGGGAAGTGTAGGACAAACAGGGAAAGGATGAAAACGATAGTATTTGGTTAAATAAATTCACAGCGTGCCATAAAATAACCATGCTATAAGGCTTGGGCTTTTATTATGTTTGGTTTTGCCCCTAGGGTGTTTACTTCCTATAATTTCATGAATATGTGATGATAATGCATCACCAGAGCTTCAGATTCAAAGACTGTACCTTTGGAATCACCCTCAGGAACTTGGGAGTTTCTCAGGATTAAACTGTCAACAAATAATCTTTTTACAGTTGTAGATCCCAATGCAGGTGTGCAGAAATTAAATTGTAATTCTAGCTAGTGGTGTATTCTAACTTTTTCAAACAAATTTTATTGATGCCTTTCTGGATATATCCCTCAAAGCCCTAACCCTAAATCCTCTTCCTACCCTTTGTTTCCTCCTTCTAGTTTAGTTTCCCTCTAAAAAGAAAAAAACAGTTAATCAAGATCAAATGACATAGCAACCTAGAAAAGTGGGCTAGATTTTAGATTCTAGGTTTGAATCCCAGAAATTTTCTACTTGTGTAGCTGTGAACGTTATAGCCTCTCTACAGCCCTCAGTTTCCCCATCTGCAAATGGAAGGGATCAGACTATACATGACCTATAATATCTCTTTCAGTTCTCAGTCTGTGATCTTCTGTGATCCTGTGACTGAAAATGCAACATTCCTCAGCATTAGTCCCCCAACTCTCTAAGAGAGCTGTGTTACAGGGTGGCTCAGTGACTAGAGAACCAGGCTGGAGATGGGAGGTCCTGTGTTCAAATCTGGTGTCAGATAGTTCCTCGCTGTGTGATTCTGGGTCAGCCACTTAACCCTCATTGCCATATTTCTGCCTTGGATGAGGGGAGGGGAAGAGCTGTATTTCATCATTTTTCCTTTCTCTAGGATTAAGATTGGTCATTATAATGACTTAGAATTTGGTCTCCATGTAGCCTTCATAATATGACAACATTATAGATTTAGAGCTAGGAAAGATTTGCATACATTATTGCCACAGAGCATGTTCTCTTTTTTTTTCTGCTTAGTTTATTTTGCAACTTCCCCTAGAATCACAGATCGAGCTGGAAAGAGCTTTAGGGGACCTGTAGTACAACCCCTTCATTTTAGAGCTGAGGAAATGGAACCAGAGAAGTTAGGTGGTTTGCCAACACTCTACATAGGTGAACAGCAGTAACCTCAGAAAACGATGAAAGAATATAGGCTTAGTCACATAGGATCCAATAATCTATGCATTTGCACTGATGTCAAGGAGACCTATTCTGGGAGCCATAATGATTTGAGACATTGTGTGTGCCTTAGGGACAGCAAACATCTTTCATTGGTGATTTAAAAAAAAGAAAAGCATTTATTAAGTGCTCACCGTGTACTAGGCACGTTGTTACGTGTTTTACAAATAACTTGTTTGATCTTAGCCATGGGAAGGGTAGGTACAATTATTATCCTCATTTTATAGTTTAAAAAAACGGAAGCAGATAGAAGTGAAGTGACTTGCCCAGGGGCACATATCTAATAAGGGTGGATAGAAAGCTGGACTTGAGGTAAGGAAAACTGGAGTTCAAATCTGGCCTCAAACACTAACTCTATGACCCTGGGCAAGTCACTTAACCCTGTTTGCCTCAGTTTCTGCATCTGTAAAAGGAGCTGGAGAAGGAAATGGCAAACCCCCCTTATATCTCTGTCAAGAAAACCCCAAATGGGATCACAAAGAGTTGGACACAGCTGAAATGACAGAGCAATACAACGAATAAATGTTTGAGGCAATATTTGAACTGAGCTCTTCCTGACCCCAAGTCCAGTATTCTATTCACTTTGCCACCTGCCTACCTCTACATAAAGGGGACCAATGGAGTTTTCACTTCACCATTTTTTCTCCTTTTCCCCAAAGTGAAGCAAATCTTTCTTTCCTTATATGAGCTCAAGAATTAAGGTCATCAGCTGGGAAGACGTGTTAACTTCTAAGCATCAGGGTGACAAACACAGTGGATTCTCTTACTGTGGAATCATTGGTTCAGAGAATCACAATTGTTAGAGCAAAGACATAATAGCAAGGACACTCAATTTCATGCTTGAAGACCTGAATTCTAGTCCTACCTCTGCACCATATACCTGAACAAGTAAATTAGAAATGATGATCATTGTTGTTAAACCTTACCTTCTGGCTTAGTATCAATTCCAAGACAAAAGAATAGTAAGGGTTAAGTAAATGGGATTGAGTGATTTGCCAAGGGTCACCCGGCTAGGACATATCTTGAGGCCAGATTTTAACCCAGGTCCTCCTCCCAGCTCCAGGATTGGTGTTCTATTCACTGTGCTACCTAATTGCCCCAGAAATTATTTTTTTTTCTCAATTAAATATAAGCAAAAAAATTTAATATTATAAAGATAAATTTTGAGTTCCAAAATTCTCCCTTCTTCCTTTCCCCCATCCTTGAGAAGGCAAGTGATTTGATATAGAGTATATATGTATAATCATGCAAAACAAGAGATGATTCATTAAAATCATTTTCACATATACCAGCTCATTAATGCTCCTAGCAAAAGGCTTGTAGGGAAGTTCTTTCCATCCTACAGATCCGAAAGGTGATGCATGAAGAGACCATGGCCATACATCTAATAAGTGGAGGAGACATGACTAGTATCCAGTCTCTAGTCTAGCATTTTTTCAGTTGCAAAGTTGCTCGCCTCACCAGTTTTTCTTACCTGTAATACAAAGGGGGACCAGACTAGGTCGCCTTTCAATTTTAGCTTTCCCTTGCAGATTTCTTCTAAGCATACCATTAGCGTATTTGTCCCCTCCCTCAATGTGGGAAGGACCCTCAAGGGTGCTTTTTTTTTAACCAGAGCTTCTCCCAGTTAATCCCTCTGGGACTCAAAATCAAGCCAACAACTGAGAACTCAGCCTCTTTCCTTAAAAACTAGGATATCCTTTTATTTTTTTTAAACCCTTATGTTCCATCTTGGAATCAATACTGTGTATTGGCTCCAAGGCAGAAGAGTGGTAAGGGCTAGACAATGGGGGTCAAGTGACTTGCCCAGGGTCACACAGCTGGGAAGTATCTGAGGCCAGATTTGAACCTAGGACCTAGGTCTCTAGGTTTGTCTCAATCCACTGAGCCACCCAGCTGCCCCCTAGGATAGCCTTTTAATTAAATCTGATGGATAAGAAAGACTGCCTAAAGTGATTCCTATCAAAGAAATCCATGGATATTCAAGGTGATATCACCTCTGCCATAAAATGGGTTGAAGCATCCATCCCATTTATAGGAGAGAAATAGTGTGCCATTTGGTAGATGTTTTCCATCAAGGCTTGCATCTGGATCTAGACAACTCTTCTTTGGGAGGTTTCTGGCACACATCTTCAGAAGCTGTCAAGTGGAGGGCACCTCTACTCTGTCTAGTAGCCATAGACTAGAAATAGAAATAGGAGTGCTCCATCAAGAAGTAGGTCACTCTGTACATGCTTAGAAGGCAACTCAGTGGTTGATTTCATTGATAACTTTGTTGGATTCTTTTTTGGTCAGTCTTGGGTACCTCATCCTTTCACCCACAGGGCTTTTGTTTTGTAATTTAGGTTTTGGCACATGTATGTGTAGTTGTCACTTCTCTTTTTTGCCTTCCCCACTGGATTTTGGGCTCCTGAATGACAAAAACCATATATCTTGTTGCCTTTGAATTTCCCCACAGTATCCAGTATACAGCTTGTATTTAATATTTGTTAATGGGCCAAGTAAGAAATCAGCAGCCATCGTACATCATCTGAAAGTTAGTTTGTTCTCAGTTTTGAAAAGAACCTGAGATTTTCCTGATCTCAATGATGGAGGAAGCTCAGGAAAATTCTCTCCATTAGCAGAATGAACAAAACTGAGAAATTAAAAATCAGACACAAATCAAAGTTCATCGTACAATTGACATTGTGATAATGGCAGACAAATTTCACTGTGGTCTTGGGGAGGTTTCATTTCATGACATTGAAATATTTCAATGATTCTGTTTTCTTCTTGATGTCTGGACTCCCTTGGTTCAGTTCAATTGAATGACTATTAAGAACATGCTCAGTGGAAGATGCCATGCTAAGAACTGGGAGCTACAAATAAGAAGAAAATATGGGTCAAGTTTATATTTAATGAGGGGATATAACATGTATGCAAGAAGGAAAATAGAAGGCTGTGTTTTTTATGAGGATTCTTTTGTTTAATTTAACTGTTACCTTCAATATTAAATTGGTTCTAAAGCAGAAGATCAATAAGAGCAGGGCAACTAGGGTTAAGTAACTTGCTCAGGGTCACCAAGTTAGGAAGTGGCTGAGGCTAGATTTGAACCTAGGACAGACATCCTGTCTCCAGGCCTAGGCTCTCTTTCTACTGAACCATCTAGCTGCCCCTTTACTGGGGATTCTTAACCTAGGTTTCATGAACTATAAAAAAATACACATTTTGATGACCTTTTCAAAATAATTGGTTTCTTTTATAAACATATGTTTTTTTTAACCCTTACCTTCCACTTTGGTTCCAGGGCAGATCAGTAAGGACTAGGTAATCAGGGTTAAGGGACTTATCCAGAATCACAAAGCTAGAAAGTGTCTGAGGTCAGATTTGAAACCAGGACCTTCTTTCTCCAAGTCTGGTGTTTTATCCACTGAGCCACCTAAATGTGCCTTTAGGCACATGTATTTTATTATGTGTTTAAAAACATTATTCTGAGAAGGGATCCATAGGCTTCCATATTGCCAAAGGGATGCATATTATAAAAAAGGTTAGGAATTCCCTATTCTGTGTATACCTTTTGATCCAGTAATACTAATACTTGGTCTGTATCCCAAAGAGATTTTTAAAAATGGGGAAGGATCTGTTTGTACAAAACCTAGCTGTTCTTTTTGAGGTGGCAAAGAATTGGAAACTAACAGGACGCCCCTCAATTGGGGAATGGCTAAATAAATTGTGGTATATGGTGGCGATGGAATACTATTGTGCTATAAGGAATGATGAACAAGATGATTTCAGAAAAAGCTGGAAAGACCTCCATGAACTGATGCAGAGTGAAATAAGCAGAACCAGATCATTGTACACAGTAACTTCAATAATGTGGGATGATCAAATGTGATGGACTTTGCTACTAAGAGCAACACAATGATCAAGGACAATACTGAGGAATTTAGGAAAAAGAATGTTATCCACTCCCAGAAAACAGATGAAAACATGATTTATCACTTGTTTATTTGGGTATATGATTTGGGGTTTTAGTTTTATGATTATTCTTACAAAAATGAATAATATGGAAATATGTTTTGTGTGATAATACATGTAAGACCCATAAAATAAAATAAAAAAGAATTCTCTATTCTAGAGGGAAAGAATGCTGGGGGGGGGGGGTCAAGAAAGATCCAGAAAAATATAGGAATACTGTGCTGGGTTTCAGAGGAAGCTGGGGATTTTAAAAAGGGAAGATAAAAAGGAAGATTATTCTAGATGTGGGAAATCCCTTGCATTAAGACATAGTTAGTGAGATAGAATATCGTATGTGGGGAACAACAAATGATTCAGCGCAAGTGAAATTGAAGGTATACGATAGGAAGTAAAAGGAAATTATCAGAAAGGAAGCTAGAAGCTGGACTGTGGAGGGCTTTAAATACCAGGCCAAGGAGGGTTAGTATTTTATCCTATTGGAAGTAGGGAGCAACTAAATATTTTGAAGTAGGAAGGGGTGACATGGTCAGATCTGTGTTTTATGAATTTAACTTTAATGATACAGAGAATAAATAAGAGACTAACTCAGAGACCATTGTAATAGTCTTGATAAGAGGTGATTAGGGTCCAGAACTGGAGAAGTGCCACGAATTAAAAGAAGGGCACGGGTACATAAGAAGTGAAGATTGATCAACCAGACTTAGCAGTCAATTGGATGCAGTGGCAGAAGGAGAGATAAGTGTCAGGGATGACTCCTAGATTGCAGATATGTGTGATGGGGACAGTGGTACCCTTGAACAGAAATGAGGAAGTTTGGAGAAAGGGTGAGTGGTGGATGGATAGAATTTCCTTCTGGGACAAAAGGAGTTTGAAATACCATGGAATATTCAGAGAAATGTCCAGGGGATAGTTGGCAATACAAGATTGATTCAGAAGAGAAATTATAGATGAATACATGCATACATATATGTCTATACATATACATGTGTGTATAGACATGTATATATACATATAGATGAGTCAACTGAATAAAAGTCATAATTGAACCCGTGGGAACTAGTGAGATTACCTAGGGAAAGAATGCAAAGAGAAAAAGTTCTGTCTTGGGCAGAATTTTGTTGCAATGGAACACTTGATGAATAGGAAAGTAATGACCAAGAAAAGAGAATTAATAATAATGTCATACAGGTGGGAGAACCGTGGTGTCATAGAAACCAAGAGAGGAGAGATTTCATGAGGAGAGAGTGCTTAATGGTGTCAAATGATGCAGAGGGATCAAAAAGGAAGAGGACCAAGAAAAGGCCACTGAATTTAACAGTTTAGAAACCTCAAAAAAGTATGGTACAGGAACGGAATGGGATATTACTAGGCTATGAGAAATAATACAATGAATGCAGAGAAACATGGAAATATTAAAAAAAATAGATGCAAAGTGAAGTTAGCAAAGCCAGGAAAACAACTTATATAACGACTACATCAATGTAAGAAAGAACAAGCACAATAAAAATCTTATAAAGAACAAAGTTGGCCCCAAAGAAGAAATATGAGAAGATTGTGTCTGCCACCACCCCTATCTCTCAATTTCCTTGAAGGGCTGGGAGGTCCACAGGTATGAAACACTGCATATGCTATCAGAATTTTTTGATGTATAGATCAATTTTGTTAAAAACAAACAAACCAACCAACCTTTTCTCTTTAAAAAAATCATTATAAAAATGGTTCTTTCAAATGAGATAGAGAGAAGAGGAATATGGAGGGAAATTGGTTGCTATAAAACAAAAGGTCTTAAAAAATCTTAAAAAAAAAAAAAGAAATCATTGGTGATCTTGAAAGAGACAGTTTTAATCAAGTGGTTGGATCCAAATAGAAATTAAGAGGGACTGAAGGAGCCAATTAGGTGGCTTAGTGAGTAGACAGCCAGGCCTGGAGACAGAAGGTCTTGGGTTCAAATTTGGGCTTGGACATTTCATGGTGACCCTGGGCAAGTCACTTAACCTCAACTGCCTAGCCTCTACCACTCTTTTGCCTTGGAACCAATTAAGGGTTTTTAAAAAAGAGGGGCTGAAAAATGATTTGAGAGATGAGGGAATGGAAGTAACAAATGTAGTAGGGGGCAGTTTATCCAAATTTCATCGTGGGGGAGTTTTTCCCATGGTCATCCATAAGGTCATCATAGAATGTCTATTCACCCCATTGGAGTCCTAGATCTTTTAGTTTCCTGCGTATTTGAGCTATCCATCTGTTGTCCCACCTTTGTACATTTCCTAGATGACATTTTCTGTATCACTTCTTACTTAAAAGTCATTGTTGGTAATGTGCAGGAACCCACTTGAGACCCATCGTGTTTCTCTCTTATTATTGCCTTTTATGTCACCTGTAATTTTGATTCTTTGGAGATTTTGATGTTCTATGATTCATTGCCATAAAGCATTATCAATTGAAAAACACTAGTGCTGAGAGAGAGAGAGAGAGAGAGAGAGAGAGAGAGAGAGAGAGAGAGAGAGAGAGAGAGAGAGAGAGAGAGAGAGAGAGAGATTTCTATCAAGAAGGATTATCATTCTAACAGACATACTAATTCTTTCCCATTTCTTCATGGCTATTCTTCCTATCTGAAATACTGTCTTTCCACTTATCTAAATCCTTACCCCATCCTCAACTTCCAGTGCACGAGGCAATGTGAACTTGGCCCTAGAGTGCAAACATGGGGGATCTAGGTGCTTCCTTCTGGTTGAGGATGAATGCTGCCTCCCCTTGGCAATCACTATCATCCTCACAATTCACCTCAAGGTACCATTTATGTGACACTGCTCTTCTGGAGCCTACCTTGTTTGTCCTTCATTCTCCATTGGATCTTTGAGTTGAATTCAAGGGGATGGGAATCCTCTTCTCCCTAGCACAAATGAACCCAAATTGAGGCTGTCCTTATTCTGATGTTCTTTCATCCATTCCAACAACAAATTTTTAAAAAGTTTTATTGATGCCTTTTTTCTTTATATTGTGGTCATTGCAGCCCAACCTTATTGAACTTTCCTTTGTAAGAAAGCAAAATAATTAAACATAAAGTATTGATACAGTGACTATTATCTGACAATAATGTATAACAATTCTATCCTAGTTGTTCCCAGCCCTTTGGTGGTTCTTTGATGCAGAAGTATGTTTCATGTTATCTTCTAGGACATCACTGGTTTTTCAGTTCTTTTTTATGATCTTTAATTCATTTATATCATTGTAGTCACTATCTTTTATATTTGTTTCTACCTATTTTCCTCTGTATCAGTTCATATAATTCATGACTTCCTTATGTTTCTCTGAGCTCTTCGCCTTTGTCATTTCTTACTGTACAACAATGTCCACTATACTTGTGCACCATTATTTTTTCATCTGTTCCCCAATTAGTGGGCCCTTTCTTTGCTTTTGGTTCCTTGCTAACACAGCTGGTCCATCCTGTACCTTTTTTGTTTGTTTGTTTTTACTTCCTTGGACTATATGACCACTAGTGGGATCTCTGGGTCCTTTAGGATGCATTTCTTGCATAATTACAAATTGATATCCAGAAAGGTTGGGCCACTTCTCAGTTCCAGCAACAGTGAATTAGAGTAGTTTTGCCAGCAACAGTGAATTAGAGTAGTTTTGCCACAACTCCTCCAAACACTGTCTCCATCATTTGTCAGCCTTTGCCAACTAATGTGGTGTGAGGTGAAATCTCAGTTGCTTTAAGTTGTATCACTATTGCTTTTCATAATTTGGAACCTGTTTCCATATGTTTCCATATGGTTCCTGAGACAGAAATTGTCTCAGGTGTTAATATTCCTATTTAGGGCACAAATCTACCCCATCTGTTCATGGCCCTCCTTCCCCACTATTTAGTCTTACTCCATTCACCTTTCCTGTCTTCAAATTCCTAATACATTCCAGAATATAACACATACTTTTATGGTCTCAGATATGAAAATCTTGTCTCTTAATTCTATTGTAAGCTCTTTGAGGATAAGTACCATATTAAAAAAAACACTTTTATTTGTATCATTAAAAATTTCCCAACTACCTGTAAAAAATTAATAATCATTTTTTAAAATTTTGAGTTCCCACCCTTCTCTCCCTTCTCCTTGAAAAGGCAAGCACTTTGATTTTTATTATACATGTGAGATCAAGTCAAACATTTCCATATTAGCCATGTTGCAAAAGAAAACAATAAAACAATAAATACGTTTTAAAATAAGTATGATGCATTTCAGACTTATCAGTTCTTTCTCTGGAGGTAGACAGCATTTTTCATCATGAGTCCTTGGTAATCTTGTTTCTTGTCTCAATCAGAATTAGCTAATCCTTTCTCTCACAATTGGTATTCCTAAGAATATTGCTGTTACTATGTATGATGTTCTCTTGTTCTGCTCACTTCACTTTGTAACAGTTCATATAAGTCTTCCCAGGTTTTTCTGAAATCATCCAGCTTGTTATTTCTTAGAGTACAATAGTATTCCATCACAATCATATACCAGAACTTATTCAGCCATTCCTTAATTGATGGGCATCCCTTTGATTTTCAAGTCTTTGACACCACGAAAAAATACTATAAATATTTTTCTACAAATAGGTCCCCTCATCTTGTAAAAATCTCTTTAGGAAAAAAAAAAACCAAGTCTTTAGGATATAGACCTAGTAGTGGTATTGCTGGGTCAAAGGGTATGCACAGTTTTATAGGTTTTTGTTTGTAATTCCAAGATGTTTTTCAGAATGGTTGGACGAGGGCAGATTACCACTAACAGAGGATTAATGTCCCAGTTTTTTTTTTAATCTCCTCTCTAGCATTTGTTGCTTTTCTTTTCTGTTATATTAGCCAATTTGATAGATGTGAGATGGTACCTCAGTTATTTTAATTTGCATTTCCCTAATTAGTAGTGATTTAGAACATTTTTTAATGTGAGTATTTTGATTTCAACTTCTGAAAACTGTTCATATCTTTTGACCTTTTATCAACTGGGGAATGGCTCTTGTTTTGAAGTTTTGAAAGCATTTTCAATTCTTCAACAAATATTTGTTAAGGACTTAATAATGTACTATGTGAGGACCTTTCAAAAATATGATCCCATTTGATATTCACAATTACTAGATGATAGAGGGAAAAAAGATTTTTGACATTCCTGTTTTACAGATGAGAAAACTGTGGCTAAGAAAGTTGAAATAGTTATGTCAATTAACAAATGTTTATTAAGCACCTACTTTATACCAGGCACTGTGCTAAGGACTGAGGATACAAGCTAATAAGTAGCAAAAATGGGAGAACCCAGATCTGACTTCCAAATCTAATATCTTTTCAATTATAGCATATAGGTTAGTTGCTCAAGTAGATGCTCAAAAATTAATTTTTGCTTGCATAGTAGGGCCAGAGGATTTAAAGCTATATAAGAACTCTGCAGCCAGCTTAGTACAGACCCTTCATTTTGGAGTCAAAGACTCAGACAGGTTAAGTGTTTTGCCTAAGATTTGTTCTTGATAGTAAATGGCAGAATTGGTCTTCTAACCCAGGCTCTCCTTTTTCCAAAGCTACACTGAACAAACTGCATCTAATTTGTATTTTGTAGCTATAGGTTAAGCATATGCTAGAACAACTTTATATCAATTGGAGGTAATGAGCAAAAGTTAGCATTGACTACGTAAATATGATTGGTATATGTTGAAATTATTTCCTGATATTGGATATTTTCCAAAAGAAAGCCTACTGTTAGGGATAGCTAGGTACTATAGTGGATAGAGTGCCAAGCCTGGAGTTTGGAGGACCTGGATTCAAATGTAACCTCACATCCTTCTCAGCTGTGTGTCCCTAGGCAAGTCACTTAAACTAAGACAGCAAGGATTCAAAAAATAAATTGTGATTTTATAAATAAAGAAGTAAGAAAGTATACTATTCTCCTATTAAAGATCGGGTTAAGAGGTTGGCCCTGTTAGAGTAAGAAAATGCTGTAATAATATAATTAACAAATGCTCGTTTGGAAAACCATTGGGAAAATTATTTGGGAAAATTCTTGCTGGATTCTGGATTCCCAATTGCTAGTGCCTCTGTTTTTCCCAGCCACTGGGTATAAGCTGGAGGGAGAAGTCTCCTCTAAGTCTTTGTTTATTTTGGACAATCTGAGCAACAATAATAGCATTCCCATCTTGAGAGTCCTGATTGGAATAATAGGGAATTCCAAGGCTTAGCTCCCTAATTAACTGAACCTAGTTCTGACATTTTGAGACCCAGGGAAACTTAACTGGGGTAGATGGTGACCAAGGCTTACAATAGCACTCGCTGTAAGGTTCTCTATTGCATGATTTCAGAGTTGCTCCACTTGGAACTATCCCAAGAGTCATGCCCATGCATGGAGTAATATGGAAGATTTAGTAGATTTCAAAGTAAAGGTAGCACAGTAGAATAACATTATGGGAGCTTCTTAGTGAGGCACTACTCAGAACTAGTCTGTTGCTTAGCTTACTCTGTTGGTTCCCTTGTTCTAACCTTTAAGACACTCTAGGAAACCTCTTCAAAAACTGAATCTGGAGTCAATTCTGATCTGAAGAAAGGTCAAAAGGACAACTTCCAATCAGCCTCATGGCTAGGGGGGATGTTTTGAAAAATGTTATCATAGTCTCAATTTTATTGAAATCATGATCCAAGAGAAGTGAGCAGACTAGATCTAAAGCCAGAAGGGACCTCCAAACCCCTTATTTTACCCATGACAAATGAGCCCCAAGGAAGTTCAATGACTCCTCTGAAGTTACAAATAGTAGGCATCATAGGCTAGATTTGAACCAAGATCCTATATTTTAGAGCCAATATTTATTCCACTGTAGAAAAAAAAAAAGAATACTTGGTCCAAAGCTTGAGGTAAGATGGTGAGCAATATCTTTTTTAACTTTGTAAAATAGTTTATTTTTTCCATTAACAAGAATTTTAAAAATTAATCTGTCACTTCCACTATCCCCTCACTGGGCAATTCTTTTTTTAAACCTTTTGTCTCAGAATCAATATTGTGTATTGGTTCCAAGGCAGAAGAGTGGTAAGGGCTAAGCAATGGGAGTTAAGTGACTTGCCCAGGATCACACAGCTAGGAAGTGTCTGAGGCCAAATTTGAACCCAAGACCTCATGCCTGGAAATCTCTCCTTCTTCATCTCTGTCTGCTGGCTTTGAACTCTAGCTTGTTTTTAAAATTTAAAAACAAATATAACTTAATATATAGTCATTAAGTGCCTACTACATACTGGGCACTGTGCTTGCCCTCAAGGAGCTCATAGTCTAATAGAAGAAATGACATACAAACAAGATATGTACAGGAGAAATTGAAAGTACTTAATAGAGGTTAAGACAATGGGGGAGATCAGAAAAGGTTTTTTGTACAGGTAGGACATCAGCTGGGTCTTGACCAAAGCTAGAGTTCAAAGCCAGCAGACAGAGATGAAGAAGGAGAGATTTCCAGGCATGAGGATACACTGAGTAAAGAAGCTTGAGGATGGATATGGAATGTCACAGCTACACAATTCAGCAAAACAAATCCTACATTCGCCATGTTTCTGCCTTTTAAGTTATCACTTCTCTGTCCGGAGGTAAATGGCACCTTCATTCTTTTATACTTGTGTTTTATCATTTTGTTGATCAAAATTATGAAGTTTTTCAAAGCTGTTTTTCCCTATATTGTTATTGTATACATTGTTCTATTTCTGCTCACTTTGGTCTATATCAGTTTATGGAGGTCTCTTTCTGGTTTCCTCTGAAATTGTCCATTTCGTCATTTATTATGACACAATATTATTCTTTCACGCTCATCTATCACAATTTGTTTAGTTATTCCCCAAAAGGAGAGTCTCTTAGTTTCAATATTTGTTTTCCATGAAAAGACTCCTATAAATATTTTTGTACATCTAGATCCTTTTCCCCTTCCTTTAATTTCTTTGGGGGTTGTGATGGATTATTACTGAGCCATAAGAAATGATGAGCCACACTATCAGCAAATACAATGCACCGGACATTTCTGAGGGACTTGTGACAAAGAGTGAAAAGAACTGTTGGAATCAGAATGTAGATGAAAGCATGCAATTTAACTCATTTATTTGGGTTTATGTTTGAGGGTTTCGGTTTTTTAAGATTATTCACTTTCAAAAAATGAACAATTTAGAAATGTGTTTTGCATGATAATAATGCATAACCCAGAAAAAAAAAACATTTAGAAAAAGAAACAATAAACAGGTTAATTTTTAAAACTTGGAAAGATTTACATGAAGCAATGAAAAGTGAAATGAGTAGAACCAAGAGAACATTATGTACAGCTACAGAATTAATATTTGAAGACTAGCTTGGGAATGTCCACCTCCAGAAAAAGGAATGAAAAATAGGAACACAAAAGACATAATCTCTATATATGTTTTTTTGTTCAGGTAAAACTTTCTATGGTGCAGGGAGGGACTGAAATACTTGGTAATAAATTCTGTTAAATACATTTCTTTAAAAAAAAACAACAAAAATAATTCTTTGGGATCATTTAGGTGAGTCAATATGCACAGTTGGGTAACTTTCTGGGCCTACTTCCAAATGAGTGGTATCATTTCTGTAGCGAGGCATAGTGGAAAGAACATTGGATTGTGAAGGAAAGGAAGGTGTCTTGCAGAGGGTCACACAGATAATAAGTGTAACAAATGATGCATTTATGCTCAGTCCTTCCTAACTTCTTTCACTGTGTTAATTCCAATATGGCCCCAGGCTAGGCTCCTCACCATTTTCAGCCTCAGTTTCTCTATATGCAAAATGAAAGGATTGGTTAGGTGATGCCCAAGATTGCTTCCAGCTCTAAAAAGCTATTGTTCTATCACTTCTTAGAGGTCCAATGTGATAGGGCCAGGTTTCCTGACCTTGACACAGCTTCCTTCCCCTACATGATTGTTCCCCACTTCTCTATGCAGCTTCATCATCCAAGCTCATGTTGTCTTAGCTTCTCAGACTTGGTGGGTGCCCAAGACCACCTCAATTGCTAAACCTTGATGCCTGCCTGACCAGATGAGTTTACAGATGGAGACAAATCCAGAGAAGCTAAGAACTGCTATATCTTTGCTGCATTTCCTGGCTGTGTTGGGGCAGAGTGAACCTCCTCCTTTGTTTAGAAACTCACAAATATTTTATTTCATCCTAACATCCAACCTGAAGTGAGAACCCCTGGCTTTAGAGTCTTGCCAACTTCCAGAAAAACTTTCTTGCACTGGGACTTGTACCATATTTTTACCACCTTATATAAATGCTACTTCCTATTTTGTGTCTTTTCCCCCTTTGCCCATATTCACAGATTTCAAAGGAGTGTTATTATTATGACTCATATTTCTATAGCCCTTCAAGGTCTGAAAAACTCTTCATATAACAGCACTGGGTGATTGGTAGTGCAAGTATTCTTTTTTTTTAAATTTATCTTTCAAAAATTTTTCCCAATTACATGTAAAAATAATTTTTAATATTAGTTTTCTAAAATTTTGAGTTCAAAATTCTTTCCTTCCCTTAGACTGTAAGCAATTTGGTATAGATTTTACATGTGTGATCATACAAAACATTTCTATGTTGGTCAAGTCATGGAAGACTTGTACCAAAAAAAAAAAAAACCAGAAAGAAAATAAAGTGGAAAATAGTATACTTTGATCTGTTTTCAATTCAATTCTTTCTTGGATTGGATAGCATTTTCCATTGTAAGTCTTTCAGAATTGCTTAGATCATTGTATTGCTGAAAATAGCTAAGTCTTTCAGTTGATCATCCTTAGAATACTGCTGTCTTTGTGTACAATGTTCTGGTTCTGCTCACTTCACTTTGCAGCAGTTCATGTATACATCTTCCTGGGTTTTTCTAAAACCATCCTGCTTGTCATTTCCTAGATCACAATAGTATTCCATTATAATCAGATACCACAACTTGTTCGGCCATTCCCCAAGTGATGGACATCCTCTCATTTTCCAAATTCTTTTCCACCACAAAAAGAGCTGCTATAAGTATTTTTATGGAAATAGATCCTTTCCCCTTTTTTCCGATCTCTTTGGGATACAGACCTAATAGTGGTGTTGCTGAATCAGAGGACCTGAATAAAGCATAAACCAGAGAAAGTTAAGGCATCCTGGGGCCAGGAGGGAAGCACCAGGTCTCTTGAATTAAGTTTCTTGGAGCACTGATTATAAACTGATGCTCTAGCACTGCTTGCAGGTATGATACAAAAAAAAGATAATAAAGTTGGATACCCGTGGCATTGTGGCATTGTAGAGAGAGGACAGCTCTTGCATTTGCTATCTGAATAACCTTTGTGCTTTTAAGATTGGGTCTCCTAGTCTTGTTCAGGCTGAAAGAGCATTGGTCATTCAATAGGTTCAATTCCATGGCTGATCATGACAGGGGCTGACTTCCTCCATTTTGACATTCCTTAGGTCGGTCCTGTTGATGGTTCTCTTCTTCCAGGGCATTCTGTCCCAGACTTAATGGGGACATCTGATCTTCTTTAGCACAGTACAGTTCGGGTCCCTTCCAGTTTGAAATCTATGAAACTATGATGTTTAGAGAAACAAAAGTAATGAAGAATAGTCAGATCAACCAAATGATGTAAAAGTTGTTCAATTCAAAAGAGATTTTTTTTTACAAAAGCTTATTTTTTATACAAAAGCTCATAAGAGGACCTGAAGAAACATGTCTAGAAAGTACACCGTTTAATAATGTAGGAGCTGCAATGAACCCTGCTTTATTTAGTTCCTCATCTCAGAGGATAGAGATCCAAGTTTGAGCCCCATTTCTGAGACCAGCTGTGTAAGTTCCTATGAATGAGCCACTTAAATACACCTCAGCGTTGGTTTTATTTCTAAGTCTCCGGCATAGAAAGAGCTTCATGATGCCTGTGCTCCCCATATCACAGGGTTTGGGGGAATGAGGTAAGCCTTTTAGTTGCTCCATAAACACAAGCTGAATGGAACGGAATGGAAGCCAAGTATAGAGGGGAAAGTCCCCATGTGACAAGATGGAGGCCCTTCCCAAGTGTCCTAGTTCAGGATTGAGTGTCTTTATTTCCTCTAATTTGCATTTCTGTCAGAATCTTCCAACTGAGACTGCAGGACATGGGAGGGTTTTTTCTGTTTCATATTTACTTCCTATTCAGCTGTGTTCCTATAATGGGAACAACGAGGCACTGCATAGAGAAGGGGCAAAGTCTATTATTGACTTATCTGCTTCCAATTCTGGTGCCTTAGCTCCACCTAATCCATAATTTTGGGTGTCCCCTTATCTATCATTACATACCTATCTCTGCCTCTCTCTTCCTCACCCCCCCTTCCCATGTCTGTCTAAAGAATGGAGGAAAGAATCCAGAACCCACATTTTCACAATGTTTAACATCTCAATTTTAAAATTATAAAGGCCTCCCATACAGTGTGAAAAATCAGGAATCAAATGATTTCCTTTTTCATTTGTTTCTACACAGCTTCCATTACTCCAAATGAAGCTAGAGTATATTACACTTTGGTAAGGCTTGATTCAGAAGTGTTCCCATGGGGGCGAGAAGGAAGCTTTTGTGTCCTAATTGTGTCTTCCTTGATGAGATACACCTCTAGAAAGGATGGGGCTTGCTTGTCAGAATTTCACACTCAGGACTCCCCTACCTCTATACTGTTCACAGTGAATTGCCTCTTTCCATTTCCTACAATTCCAAATGTCTCTGGAAGAGACAGCTCCCTACCATCCCAGGTTCTTGCTGGGTTCCTCCATTTTTCAGAGCCTATGAAATAGTTTAAGGCATCTCTCTGTTCCTTTCCCCCCTCTATGTTGGGCTGTTCCCTTGAACTCACTTCCATTGTCGACTACCAAGATTGACTCTGATCTCTATAAATTGCTTGCACCAAATACAAGAACTAGAACAGAGTAAATGCTTGATAATTATTTGTCAAATTGAAATGATTACATATTGAGGCCGACAGAATAGGGAACATTTTGGACAGTGTTGTGCCCATCTCTCCCTCCCTATCCTTTTATATCTTATTCCTCTTACCCCGCTTTACCATAATTCCAGAAGCTGTTTCCCTTACACAGCCGTGCCATTTACACATGGTAGTACCACTCTGATAAAAGCCACCCATGACAGTCCTGAGGAAATTGAAGGGCTATGTTGTTTTCTCCTAGCAGCAAATCTCTGACTTTGCTCACACAGTTACTTAGACAAGTGAACATCATAGCTGCAAATATTCCAAACTTGGGACAGAAGAGTGGGAGTGCATAGGAATCAATGGCATCAGACCAGAGATGTTAGGAGAGGTCAACGACCATATTGTTTCCAGTCTCTGAAGTCTATGTAGGCACAGCTTGAAGGAGGTGTCACTGATGGAAGGGGGACAGCAAAAGGCTAGCAAAGCCCACACCAGTTTCCCCGAGTTTTAATGGTTTGGAGAAATCTGGCTTTCGTTCCATCTCTGAAAACTCTTGTTTGTGTGTGTATATAAATAAAAGGATAAACGTATAGTACATATGTACATCTTTGTATCCCAAAGAATTCCAATGGGCTTTACTGATATAAACTCATCTCACAACTCTCTCAGTCAGCATTCTCACTTAGAAGCATTTGCAGAACTCCTCTATTTTGCAGAAGAAACACTGAAACCATTCTCAATGGCCCTTTCCCAGAGAGCAGGGAAGCACATCAAACACACCATTCTCCATTTTATAGCCCTAAGCAGAACACGAATTTGCCCAGTGACCTCCAGGAAGGATGAGTATCTCCAGTCTCTCTACCCTGTTCCCAGTTCCTTGCTGAGTCCTCAGTTAGCAAGTGTTTACAGAATCACATGATAGAATTAGAAAGGACTTTGGAGGCTTTCTAGCTTGTCTCCACCTAAATAAGTCAACATTTCCTGCATTTCATTCTTTACTCAAAGACCTCCATTGGGGGAGTCATGGGTGAGGAGAGCAGGCAGGAGACTCATTACTTCCCAATGCAGCCCTTTACTTTTTGGTTTGCTCTAATTGTTAGGATTTATTTCCTTATATTGATCAGAACTTCTACCCACTGGGGTCAACTCTCTCTCCTGCATGATCGCCCATCAGGTGATTGGAGGGTAGCTATCGAGTTCTCTAGATCCTTCCACTGAGCCTTCTGTGGAATGATCTGAAGCATATCCTACTCACCCTATTGGGCGTCGAACCCATCAGTGTGCGGTGCTCTACAGAATGATTGCAGCTTAGAATCTGGGAGGAGTGAGGTTGGAGAACACAGATCAGATACTATAATCATTATATTCTTAACCAGAATACCCTACAGCAGAGCGGTTTTCAGTAATCAGCATGGTGTTCCCAAAATTAAGATTGGATCACAAATCCAGGATTTGTGGGTGGTTAAGTGTGAAGCTGAGAATTTGTCTGAAAGCTTTGAGCATGCTTATTCTGAGGTGCAAATTGCTTGCCTGAAAATAGTCTTAAATCCCCCTACTCTAGGGGTAGAGATCTAGGTATTAGTAGTTGGGAACTTAGTGCCAGAGATATAGGACTAAATGCCACAAAGGGATGGCAAGCATGGCTCAGACAGCAATCCAGGGCCAACTAGATACATTCGTCCTTGCTAAAGGCACCCCAGGCCATGGAAACATTCAATACCTACCAAGGGTAGCTTTGAACAAAAAACTGAACACTCTGGTAGGTGTTTTGTGGGGTGATAGAATGATACATGATCCTTGCCCTCAAGGAACTTACTGCCTAGCTGAGATGAAAAGTGAAACAACTCCCTCAAACAATAACAGGAGATGGCATAAAGCAGTCAGTGCACTATTATCTAATTGAGTTTTTATTTTATTATTATCTATCTATTTATTTATATGTATTTATTATTAATTACCTAATAATGAGTAATGAGTTATCTAATGAGTAATACAGTAAATGTCATAACCAGAGGAGGCAGACATCACTGAGGGATGGAGAAGATGCTGAATCCTGAAGGATGGGTAGGATTTGAATAGTTGGAGAGAGGCATACAGGCTATTCCAAACAAGCAGACCAGGAAAAAACCGTTTCCGAGGACAAGTAGACCAGTTTGATTTATGGAGTGGGAATACTAGACAGAAGCCTACAAGAATAGGTTATCGTTATAATAGAGAACTTGAATGCCAGGTAAAGAATTTTTTGGATTTTAATTTTCTAAATAGTAGAAAATACTGAAAGTTTTCAGGCAGC
Source organism: Monodelphis domestica (assembly GCF_027887165.1). Taxonomy (NCBI): domain Eukaryota; kingdom Metazoa; phylum Chordata; class Mammalia; order Didelphimorphia; family Didelphidae; genus Monodelphis; species Monodelphis domestica. Next base: position 22,995,168 of record NC_077230.1, read on the forward strand.
GTTTTAATTTAATTTTATCTTTTATTTAAAAAGAAAACCCTTACCAAATATCTTAGAGTCAATACTATGTTTTGGTTCGAAGGCAAAAGAGCAGTAAGGACTAGGGTCAAGTGACTTGCCAAGGGTCACCAGGCAGCATTTCTTATTTTTAAACTCTTACTTTCCATCTTGGAGTCAATACTGTGTATTGGCTCCAAGGCAGAAGAGTGGTAAGGGCTAGGCAAGGGAGATCAAGTGACTTGCCCAGGGTCACACAGCTGGGAAGTGTCTGAAGCCAAATTTGAACCTAGGACCTCCCCTCTCGAAGCCTGGCCCTCAATCCACTGAGTTGCCCAGCTGCCCCCAAGCGTTTTAAATAAAAAAAGTTATTCATTAAATGCCTAATCTAAATTCTGCATTGCATTATATTATAAAAGTACTCTATTGAACAAATACTTATAAAAATATGAGCTTCTTAAGGACCAAGACTTTCATTTTTCTTTCTGAATTCAGTGTCTGGCACAGTATATGGCATATAGTGAGTGTTTAATAAACACTAGTTGATAGGTGCCAACCATGTGCAAGGCAGAGTAGCAGCATGGCATAATAGATATTGGGCTGGCTTTGGAGTCAAGAATTTGTGGATACAAGTCAATTGGTTTTGTGGCCCCTGAGCAAGTCAAGTAACTAGCACCTCTACAAAATTCTCTCTGACAGTTTTAATCTGGGGTTTGTGGTAGATTTCAGAGTGTCCATGAATTTTTTCTTTTATTCTGATAATTTAAATTTCATAGTGTTGTTGTCCTTGATTATCCTACATATTTTATTTTATGCACATAAAAACATTCTGACTATTCAAAGGTCTCATCAGCCTACTAAAGGGGTCCGAGATGCAAAAAAAAGGTGAAGAACCCTAGCCTATGATTATAAGTTACAGCTGAGGTTGCAGATTTGCACTAGCAATTTTTATATATACCTGGAGTTCCTCAAACTATTGAAATCACAGTTCTGGACATCCTCTTCCCCCTTAAATGTTCAGAGCACTGTGTTAGGTAGTGATGACAGATAAGGAATTACACAAGTCTCTGCCCTCAAGGAGGCTACATCATATGATAATAGAAAGTAGTGTGTCAGAGGAGCAAAGGAGAGATCGTGTTAGTATGCTCTAGGAAATCGAGAAGGGAAGAAGGGAGGGAGAGAGAGAGGAAGGGAGTGAAGGGAAGGGAGAGAGAGAGAGAGAGAGAGAGAGAGAGAGAGAGAGAGAGAGAGAGAGAGAGAGAGAGAGAGAGAGAGAGAGAAAGAGAAAGAGAAGGAGGGAGAGGGCAGCAGAGAAAAAAACACTTCCAGAAGCCAGAATCAGGAAAACCAGAAGTGAGATAGAAAGTGAGCTTTGAAGAGAATTTTTAAACTAAAGGAGGTGAAGGAGAGTAGATTTCTAGGTATCTGGAATGATCTACTCAAATTTACCAAGACCCAAGAATCATAGTGCTTCAGAGAAAGGGTGGTCCATCTCCCTAGGATGTTTAGCATTCATCCTCCATGGAATTTGGAGCAAGGCAGGTTCAAACATTTATGCTCAAGAAAAAACAAAACAAAACTAAGAATGGGTACCAACATGGAGACGAGTATACTGCATATGGAAGCAAACCAGCTCCGTTTGGAGAGATGGGATTCAATTGATCAGATGATGCCTATAAGTCACCAAAGAGAAGTGTATACCACCGTCACCTCTCTCCCCACCAAACACCATGTCAGCATCCTGTGGAATGGGGCAAAACCCTATTCCACCTCAACAGCTTTGCTGAACTGGGAAGACCATATTATTCTATGTTAGTAAAAATAGTTTGATAGTATGTAAAGAATGAACTGGAAGCGAGAGGATCAGAAGCAAGAAGACCACCTGGAAGATGATTGATTATAATGGTCTAAGCAATGGTGATATGAATGGAAAAGAAAAGAGAGATGAGAGATTTTCTGTAGGCAGTCAACTGGACTTAGGAGTGGATTGAATGTGGAGCTGAAACAGTCAAAGATGATTGCAGAGTTTCCCCCAACTAGGGGGAGAAGATGAAACATTCAGTTTCAGATCAGTTGAGCTTGAGGTTGGTTTGACAGGATGTATAGCAGATGTCCAGGAGTCAGTTGGAAAAATAGACTACTTGGCAAGAGAAACCAGAAAGAGCCCTGTTTAGAGAGGGATGGCATTTAAGGTTTGGCTTGGGAGTTTTTGACCAAATTCCTGAAAGCCTTGAAAACCAGGAAGAGCTAAAACAATCTATAAGACAACTAACTGTTCCTCTTCACTGAGACCCATCAGTGTAGACTTATACATTTTCCCCGAGAATTTCCAACTTCATTTTCCAAAGACAGAGACAATGGAGATCATGGGCTAGTACATTATCCCTAAGACTGATGCTTAATTAAGGTACGGTCACTTGTTATATGTACTGTGTTCTCTCTTCCCTTCCCCCTCTTGCTTCTATTTTGGATTTTTATGTAAGTGAAATTTAGTTAAAAGGAATATCAAGGGCAACTTGGAAAGGGAAGAAAAGTCATTAAGGGGTACCAGGCAGCTTGAGGCTTAAAAGGGGGAGGGGCATTTGGAGACTAGGGAATGATAGTCCTCCCTAATATGCCTTGTTACTAGTATGCAGGGATATAGATCCTTTGTATAGGAGTCTCTGGATTTTTTTTTAGCTTCAGTTGATAGAATGACCACTTTCTGCCATTATCTCAATACCCTAGGGAAGATCTATTGATGAGCTTTCTGCCCACATCCACCATTGAGAAATTGAGGAATGTTCCAAAGTTGCAATCATTACCTCCTACCACCCTTTTAAAAATATCTGTGTTTTCATTTGTAGTCAGTTTATCCCATTGGCCTCCTGGATCCTTCCTATCCCTTCCTCTCATTCTTTCCAATCCCTTCAATCCTATTGGGTTGGGTTGAGTGGATTGAGAGCTAGGTGGAGAGATGGGAGGTCTTGGGTTCAAATATGACCTCAGACACTTCCTAGCTGGGTGACCCTGGGCAAGTCACTTAACCTCCATTGTCTAACCTTTACCACAATTCTGCCTTAGAACCCAGTATTGATTCTAAGATGGAAGGTAATGTGTGTATGGTTTTTTTTTTTAACTCTTATCTTCCATCTTGGAATCAATATTATTTTTAAGGCAGAATTGTGGTAAGGACTAGACAATGGAGGTTAAGTGACTTACCCAGGATCACCCAGCTAGGAAGTGTCTGAGGTCATATTTGAACCCAGAACCTCCCATCTCTAGACCTAGCTCTCAATTCACTGAGCCACCTAGCTGCCCCCAATAATAATTATTAGGAATTTAATTCTAAAACATGGTGGTTTACAAATCGCTTTTCCCACTTGCTTCCATTTTACAGATAGGGAGAACTGAGAATCAGAGAGGAGAATGGTTTGCACAAGGCCAAAAATCTAGAGCTGGGACTCAAGCCCAAATTCTCTGACTCCAAACCCACAGATCTTTCCACTATACCCTTCAGGCTCAGGAACTGCTTTACCTTGGCCTTTGGGATAGTAACCAAATCCACATTTGAACTGCTGTCAAGTACCTTCTAGGCTCCTCTCCAGTGGCTGAGTATCATTCATAATAGGGGAAAAATGAGAGTGGATCTGTTTAGGAAAAAGACTTGGGCATGGGGGGAGGAGGGGAGGAGGGTACAGAAGAGGGAGAAGAAACCGTACACATGCTAAGAGTTCAATAAATATTTGTTGATTAGATTGATTGGCCTCTTCCCTCTCTACATTGGTAATTGGAAACTCTTGCCTTCCTGAGGACCATCAAGTCTTCTTTGTTCAAGATTGTTACTAGAATGGTGAGGATAACAAGGGGCAGCTGTTTGTGTGGCTCTTTCAAAGAAGAATCTCTTATTATTTAGGATTATCTTGATCTTTTCTCCTTCTCTGCCTTTTTTTTTTAACTCTTACCTTCCATCTTAGAATCAATTCTGTCTATTGGTCCCAAGGCAAAATTGTGGTAAGGGCTAGGTAATAGAGATTAAGTGACTTGCCCAGGGTCACCCAGCTAGGAAGTGTCTGAGGTCATATTTGAATCTAGGACCTCCCATCTTTAGGCATGCTCTTGATCCACTGAGCCATCTATCTACCCCCATTCCTTGCCTTTGCTGAGGGCTGAGAAGACATAAAGAGAAATTGCAAGGTTATCGTCACTCCCTCTAAAACAAGGAGCAGTAAAGATGCTAACTATTCACATTTATATAGTCCTTTGTAAAGTGCTTTTCTCACCACAAACCTGTAAGGTAGGTGGTAGGAGGTATTATTATCCCCATTTTACTTACAAGGAAACCAAGGCTCTGAGAGATTTGCTGATACACACCCAGCTAGAAAGTGTAGAGGACCAGAACTCAGGCTTCTTAATTTAAAGTTGAACATTCTACCCACGTGGCCACCTTGCCTCTCCTAATAAAATGAATTTATGCCCAGGGTTGAAGAGTACTAAAGATTATTAGGAAAATGATCAGAGTAGAAATAGATCACCAACAAATCTCGAGTCTGCCTTATCACCAAAAAATTCTGAGAGGTAGAGTAACGCTGAGGTCTCAAAGAACTTTGGTGGTTAACTAAGACAAATTATTTTACTCCCTGGTGAAAATAGTTTCTGTGATTAGAAAAAAAGTAGTACTAGTTTATGGCCTTGGATTAAAACTCTTGGGTTGGGGGGCCTAGATAGCAGAGTGGATACATATAGCCTTAGGCTTAGGACCTGGACGACTTGGGTTCAAATGTGGCTTCAGATACTTCTTAGCTATGTGATCCTGAATAAGTCACATAACCCTATTTGCCTAGCCCTTCCCTTTCTGTCTTGGACTTGTTTCTGAGACAGAAAGTAAGGGCTCAAAACAAAACAAAACAAAACAAAAAAACCAACCCTGGTCCCATTTTTCAAGAGTAATGAACTATGGTAATTTGTTGTGTTGATTCCAAGCAAAATTCCCAAGGTATTGTTTTTATTTTTTTCCTCTAGTGGCCTGCTGCCCTTCCCTACCCAGAAGTGTATTTATTCCATTCATACCTGGCTTCAATCAAGACACCTGATGAATCATAGTTTTCTTCTAACCCTTGAGGGCAGGGCTAGCAGAAATGAGTAGAAATTGCAGAAGAGTAAATTTAGACTTGATCATAAAAGAAAAACTTTGTAACCACTCAAAAGTGGAGTAAGCTTCCTTTGGAGAAAATAGTTTCCTTTAACTAGAGGTCTTGACCTAGACCCTATATGACCCCTTATTGGAGAAACCATAGAATGGATTCTGTATCTGGTAAGGTTTAGACTTCTTGGCCACTGAAATCTCTTCTAGTTTTGAGATACAGAGTGATTCTCTGTATCTTCTTATCAAAATTTACCTATCTTCCCCAGAGCCCAACACTTTTCCATCCCTAATCCCTGGGAAAACATCTGGTGTTAGGTTAAGGAAGGGGTGGAATGAAGGTTATAAGAATATATTCTCCCTCTCATTTAGTGTATCTTTAATTTAACAATGACCTCCAGAAAACGTCGTACCTTAACTCAAATTCTAGGCAGTAGTCTATTTCAAGAGTCATCAAGGTGGTTCATTAATCTCTTACTGAAGTTCTACTCTGATGCCTCTGATGATGATCCAACAGAGGAGATGTGGTTTTCTCAAAAGCTATGCCAGTATAACAGAAGTTCTGACATCCTATCAACTTGGGAAGGTTCCTATCTAGTAGACTTGAATCTGTTGCTAAGTTCAGGCCCAAAGTCTGTCGATTAGGTGAGTTTTGAGAAAAATTTCACCCACTCAGGAACATAGCACCAAAAGGGCTCCAACCTGTATCAGTAGACAGAGTGCCTACATTGATGAAGTCACTAATCTTTCTACCACAACTAGGTCTCTGCTCCAAAGAGATCCAAGAGAGGACAAATGAATTAATTCATACAAAAATATTTATGGTTCTTTTTGTGGTGGCAAAGAACTGAAAATGAAGGGGGTGGTCATCAATTAAGGAATGGCTGAAGAAATCAAGGTATAGAAATGTAAGGGAATACTGTGGTGCCAAAGAAAAGATGGTGAAGGGTGCTATTTCAGAGAAACCAAGGAACATTTGTATTAATTGATATAGAGTGAAGTGAACAGAATGAGGAAAATACTTTATGTAAAAACATCAAAATTGTAAAGACAGTAGCTCTTTGAAAGACTTGAATTCCAGTTAACTTAGTGACCATCAAGATTCCAGAGGACTGATGATGAGGGCTATAATGATGATGATGATGATGATGATGATGATCTATGCTACCTACCTCTTAATGGATAGGTGTTCTACTAAATAATGCAGAACAAGACAAATTCTGTGGCAGAGCCAATGTGGGAACTGTTTTGCTCTATTCTTCTTTGGGAGGGGGGGAATGAATGCTTGTTAACTGGAATAGTAAAATTTCCTCTTTAAAAATTCATGTATCTTTCAAGTTTTGAAGTAGGTAACTAGTATTTGCAACGATCTGAACAATAGTATCATTTAAAGAGAATGATTTATTCCTTTTATAGGTAAGGAAATCAGAGACTACTAGAGTTTACCCAAAGTCACAAAAGCTGGTCGTCAGGACTACAATTTGGTTCTCCTGGCTTTTAGTCAAAGGCTTTCTCTAAGCTCCTCCTTGGTCTTCTAAAAGGCTAAAATTGTCACTGAAGGAGCTCAAGTCTTAATTTAAAAGACATTTACATTGTTTTACTGATATTGTACATGGGACAAAGATTATAAGCTTGTAAGGATGACTTTTCTGTTTATAATTCATGATAACTATGCTACCCTAAAAATATCATAACCTTGTGTTTGGGGCTTTTAGAATATTTAATAAACAATAATAGCTGATTTTATATTTCAAACAGTAGATCTTTTTAGGTCATCAGGCTAGCACATAAGTCTCTTACTAAGAGTCCTGTTCTGATGCTTTTCTATAGTATGATTGTGCTATATTACAAAATATCACATCTGGTCTTTGTGATAAACTGTGAAATAGGTGCTATTAGCACTGGATTTGGGAGTTTAAGGACCTGAGTTTGAAATTCCTTTTTTTTTTTTTAAGCCTTACCTTCCATCTTGGAATCAATACTGTATATTGGTTCCAAGACAGAAGAGTGGTAAGGGCTAAGCAATGGGGGTTAAGTGACTTGCCCAGGGTCACACAGCTGTGAAGTATCTGAGGCCAGATTTGAACCCAGGGCCTCCCATCTCAAGGCCTGACTCTCAATCCACTAAGCTACTCAGCTGCCCCTGAAATTCTTAAAAATTAAATGTTTGGGGGTAAATTTCTTCATCTCTGGGTCTCAATTTCCTCCACCATTGAATGAAATGCTTGTACCATATGACTTCTAAAGTTCTTCCCAGTTCTAAATGTAATCCTATGTGTATTATTTGAGACTGAGGCTAAGAGATTAAGTGACTTCCCCACATCACACAGCTTGTGAAGCATGTACGGTGCAGGTCTTTCTGTTTCCACGTCCAGAACTCTTTGCATTATTCCACAACACTTTAATTGAAGGATCAGTCTCATATTTATTGTTTTCTTTTTAAAATGGCAATCTGCAATATACCAATCAATTCCAGAAACGTATTTTTCATGTGGCAATGATGACTATGTCCAAGACTCAGAAACCCTGGTGAATCTTGCAAAACAAATATATGAATAAAGAGAAGTGAATTGGAGAAAAAATTTAGTACTACATAAATCACAATCAGATTTGGAACAAAGGACAGTGGCTATTTTGAGGAAAGATGGGGCTGAAGTTATTTTACAGACTTCAAGACACAGTAGGCAATTTTTCCCCTTGGGTACTAGTAAGCAAATCAAAAGGATTTAATATGTAAATATTGGGATTTGGGCAATGGCACCAAAACCCAGAAAGGACACTGAGAAACCAAATGGTCCACATTGGACTGAATGGGTCTATTACCAACTCTCTGAAACATACATTATCCCAAAAGTTTTACCTCATAGAGAAAAGGGCATCATTTTAATTTCTCTGGTTTTATATACACATATAGATATAGATTTCAGACTCTTTATAATTATTATGGCCACCCCTTCCCCTCTAAGTAAATTAGGCACTTTTGATAATCGCCTTAACATACTTATACACAGCATGAGCCTGGGGCCAAGTCTTGGGATTGTCCAACAGTTCTCTGTGACCTTGGCTAAGTCACTTAACCATTCTTAGCTTAGGTTTCTCATGGATGAAACAGCAATAATAATACTTTCACTACCTATGCCATTAATTGGTAGTATGAGATAATATCAGATGATGTAAGTAAAATTCTCTAATGCTTAAAGACTATATAAATATTAGCTAAACCAGATGACCTGTAGATCCCTTTTGTCTCTAAATCTATCATCCTGTGATACTCTTAGTAATATTTTAACCGATTTGTTCAAAAAACTAAACGACCTGAAGTTGAAGAAGGAACTCTAGTCAACCAAAAAGTAAACTACTATGAACAGTAGTTAATATAAAGATCCTTCTGTAGAGGGGTTCAAATCTTGGCTTTTACCACTTCTTGCCTCTTACCTATTGAGCCATGTGATTGGTCTAGATTAGAGATCTTCAAACAGGGAGAGATGGAATGATCCTAAGGGTGCTGAGTGGTTTCCTACCTTCCTGGCTAGCGCCAGTTATGAGGCTTGTCTTCAGCATAATTCTTATCCTCAACACAGAATGGTTCTATCTTCTCATGGGCTGGGTCCCCAACTCTTTCCTTCTGAGTTTCATTGCTTAGGACAGTTATCAATAACTTCTAACTTCTACAGAACTAACTTCAACAGTACCACTGGGAAAGTTCCTTCATCACACAGCAGACCCATGCTCTGCCTCTAAATTTACCTGGTGGCTGTGGCAGGCACCCCTCCCATAGCTGGAAGGGCCCTGCTCCCCCCATTCTCTTTTTGGGTGGAATAGAGTGAGTCTTAACAGAATGCAGAGGTATGGTCCTGGTGTGCTTTTCCTTGCAAGTACATTATCTTTTCACTCAGATCCCCCAAATGAATTCTCCTTCCAATCACTCTTTTTTCTATTGAGTGCTTTAAGATTCTTCTGTCACTTCGGTTCACCACCTCAGGACCATCCTCAGCCTCTCAGTCTCTTTGTGACTCCCTTTCTCATCCATCCCACATAACCTTGCCAAATCTTGTTCCCACCTCCACAATTTCTCTGCCATCTGCCCCCTTACCTGTACTCGTGGTCGCCACCACCTTAGTGCAGGCGCTGTCCTCTTACCTGTAACTACTCCAGGGGTATCTCCCCCTTCAGTCTTCTCCATCACACAGCTAGCAAAGTGCATTTTCCAAAAGTGTCAATCTAACCGTGTTGCCCCTACTTAATAAACTCAAGGGACTCGCTCCCTACTGGTTTTAGGAATAAACAATATTTCATCTTTATTCATCATTTTTTCACTTTTATTTTGGTGTAAGTTTTACAATGTGCATAATTTTTAGAACAGCAGAATATGTATATAATTTGTCAATCAATCAGTTAGTCAACAAGCACTTCTTAAACTTCGATGTGTAGGTATTGTACTAAGTGCTATAGATGTAAAGAAAGGCAAAAACACAGACCTTGCTCCCCCCTCCCCCAGCTCACACTCTAATAGACAGACAATGTGTAAACCACTTACACATATGTAAAAGGGAGATAATGGAAGAGGGAAGGCACTGGCAGTAGAGGGTCTCTAGGAAAGTTTTTTTTTTTTTTTTTGCAAAAGGTAGGGTTTGAGAGGTCTTAAGTAAGGCCAGGTTATATGCAGAGCTGAGGAGGGGGAGCTTTCTAGTAAGAGAAAAGAGCCAATAGAAAGGCACAGAATTGGAGATGAAAGTTGTTTATTTGTTCAAGGAACAGCAAGAGGCCAATGTCACCTAGTTGTAGAGTTCATGGAGGGAGTAAATAGAAGACTAGAAAACTAGGAAGGGGTCAGGTTGTAAAAGTCTAAAAGCAAAAGGAAGGGGGACAACTAAATGGCTCAGTGGATTATGAGCCAGGCCTGGAGATGGAAAGGTTTGGGTTCAAATCTAGCCTTAGATACTTCCTAGCTGTGTGACTCTTGGCAAGTCACACAACCCCAGTTGCTTAGCCCTTACTGCTCTTCTGCCTTAGAATTGATCCTAAGAAAGAAGGTAGGGGTTTAAAAAAAAGCAAATGAGAATATTTTATATTTGATTCTAGAAGTAACAGGGAGCCACTGGAATTAAGTGAGCAGAGTGGTATCGTGATTAGAGGTATGCTACATATTGAGGGTATGTGTTAAAAAATATTTAGAGACCTCTGTCTGGTCTAGATGACTGCTCAAGTCCTTTCCAGCTCTGAATGCATGATCCTGTAATAAAAACTCAATCTGATCTGTTCACCATTTTCAGAGAGCATGATCAGAATGTCTTGCAACAATTAGTACATAATAATAAATTAATAAATAATTAATAAATGTTAAGTAACAATTGCAAATTAATGACAGAAAATGGTTGGACAGAAAACAGCTGAGGTGTTCTTGGCAGTTTGTTATTGTTTTTTCATGGTTAGGATAGCCCACTTTTCATTTCTGGAAGATTAGTTTCTGCTTTTTTGAGATGTGGCTCATGTTCCCTTAACAATGTGACTTCCAGGGTCTCCAACCAAAGTCACTGCGACACCAAATCTGCTTGTATAATTGCAGCATTCATGGAGTGCTATGAGGCCTTACTTCAGCCTTTCTAGGAGATATCTGCTCCACTTTCATATTTTCTCCTGGTGTAACCCTAGATGGAATCATGAAGAGGAAGATCTTTCAGAAACATACACAATTACTTTGTTTTTTAGGCTAATCTTCTTTTCTTTGGACATTACATTGAGCTGAGGTAACAGCACTGTTCCCTCTGCCCAGTTTCCTTTAAAATCCCACTACCAACCTAGTTCTATTATCTGAGATTGCTAGATACTAAGAAGGTTTTCAGGGGGACTCTTTAGTGAATGGTTTGCATTTGTCCAAAGAGATGGCAAATTCAGATAAAAATACCACCAAATAATGTATATCACAAAACTCTTAAGTGATTTCATTTAGAACCTTGACCACTTTAGTTTTTCTAAACCTCAGATGAGTTTTCAAAATTGAAGTGTCACCCAAATCTTAAACAGCATAGTTCTTGGGAGGGGGAGGGAGTAGAATTCTTTTTCCTTTATCTCTTTGTGGTACAGAAAAAAAAGATATTACTATAAGCTAAATGCTAGCTCTTAAAATACAGGTGAAATGGGTAAATAATTTAACTTAGCTTGATTAAATATGTTAAAAAACATTAATTATATTTAAGATCAGATAGCTGTAATGTTAGTCCATCTCCTGCCTCCAGTTCATAAAACCTTGCCAATATAAGTTTTTCATGGGGGGGGGGGGAGAGAAAGAGAGACAGAGAGAGGCAGAGACACACACACACACACACCGAAACCTACACTCCTCAAACCAACATGTTTCATATTAGTTTGTAAGGAGGGGGGAAACCCTCCAATCAAAAAATTTAAAGAAAAGGGGCCAGCCTCACAGTCCTTTGTGTTTTCCCTTTCTCTTCCCCCCAGCCTCCCCCTCTCCCCCCAGGGAAGCGGCAGAAGCTAAATAAGCAAGTAAATAAATAAATAAAAAACGCCGAGTCCGTAGTAACTTTGCGAACCAAATGGGAGCGGAGTCTGGCCCCGGCCGCTAGCACGCTATTTCTGGTATTTAACTCAAACCTCAGCTTTCCATCCTCCTCTCTCCCTCCTCTCCACTCCAAATACTGGAAAGGACTGACCTGGGAGCCTTCTGGGGCTCCTCCGGTACCAGGCTCCAGAAACAATGATTGTTTAGTTTGCAGCAGACCAAAACGCGTAGCCCTTCCCAAAGCGGTCCCTTCCCCCCAGCATCTCTCTCCGGCCCCGGTTCCTCTTTCCGTGCCTGAGCAGCAACGCTCCCCCTTCGGAGTGCAAAGCCTCCGAGACGCTCCCCCCTCCCCCGGCCCTATTCTTACACTCGTAGATGCCGCCGCTGCCTGCGCTGAAGTCAGCGTTTGGAGCTTCCAACGAGGGACTAACCACCCGGATCCCGAGCTGAATAAGGAATGGGGGGAGGGGTTGGGAAATGAAATGCCTGCCCTGGAAGCGTCCACAGAAACATGTACATGCCTAGGACTGTGCAGAGAGAGATGAAGGAGCGCTGTGCCGAGTCTCGGTACATTCTTAGTTTGGGGTTTGGTGCCTTTCTTTTTTTATGGTATGGGGATGGGAGGGGAAGCAGCACCTTGTAAATGAGAAATTTCCTGTTCGCAAGACTCTGCTTGCAGAGTTTCTGTCCTGCCCTTGAACTGACAAGTGAATATCTGCATCTCAACCAGGCAGAAAGTAAATCACACGGCCGAGGGCTTGGGCAGGGAGGGAAGGGGAGCGGCGAGAGGAAAGGAGGGAGGGGGGAGAGGGAAAGAAAAGAAGAACTGTCTGCTCGAGGGAGGGGGAGAGAGGAGGAAGAGAAAAGCTGTTTGCTCCAGGAAGAGGAGAGGGAGGGGGGAGGGGGAGAGACAGAGAGGGAGAGAGAGAGAGAGACAGAGAAAGGGAGGGAGAGAGGGAGAGAGACAGAGGAGTTGGAGAAGAGATGTCTGCTCACCCCAGCTCAGACTAGGGGAGGCCTGCTGTTTGCTCGCTCCGCTAAGCCTCGACCCGCCAGCCTAGCCTTTGGAAGCAAGCTAAGGTGGTGGCTACTCCCTTGGTTTGGCCCAGCCCGGCCCAATGTCCGGGCCAGGGTAGGGAAGCCACCTTCCCAGGTCCCGAGCTCACACGTGAGAACCGGAGGCCTGGCGGTGACTAATCTCCGACTCCAGGCCCTCTGGCATGCAGCCTAGCCCTGTCCTCCTCCTTGCCCTCCTGGCTCTTTCCGGGCTGGGGAAACTCGGTAAAAGGAATCACGCACGGGCCTCCGCCTCCTCCCCCCCCCCTCCTGGGGAGCCCTCCCTCCAAAGTATAAAAAGTCAGTCGACACGGTCCCCTAAGGAATTACTTTAACTTTGGCCTCTTTCAAACCTAGTTCTGAGTGTGTTTGTGTTTCCTTCCCAGTAAGCACTTTGATCCTTTCCTACGCGCCCGAGGAGGAGCCAGCGTGGAGTTGTGGCTTTTAACCCATTCTGTGCCAGGAGGATAGTGGACTATGGATTTGATGGTGTTCACTAGTGGCTATTTGGCTTGGATAACCCCGAAAAGGAGACGGGAAGCCTTGCTCCACTCCTCCCCAGCCCTCAGGGCATACCTGGAGGGAAAGGAAGGCAAACTCTTGCTGGAGAGCAGGCCCTAGTTGGACCGGGCTAGCCTTTAGGAGCAGGTTTCTAGTTACTAATATTTAGCCTGGATGAAATGGCCCGGAAGGACAAGAACCCGTCCTGCCCACGGGCCCAAGGAAAGCTTGAGGCAGAGGGTCGAGGAATGGGGAGAAGGGAAGGATGGAGGACCACGCCATCCTTTGCCAATCCTGCTGGACTTGTGGAGGCCTCCGGACCTTGGCAGCTGCTCCTAGCTCCCTCTCACCAGGTCTTGCCCCACCGTAGGCAACTTTGGGATAAGCCAGGCAGCCCAGTTAATGATTGATTTATTGCCCTCGAGGCACTGGCCCGCCTCCTTTATATTTGCCTAAACTGGGGACCGGCAGGAAAAGCTGCCTTTGGCTGTAGCCACAGCTAAGGAGAGCCGGGCAACCCCGAGAGAAAATCAATGCGGCTGAGATGAAGAAGCGGACAACTTATTAGACCGCATCACGCGACACGCGATCTCGGGAGCACGAAACAGACGAAGGTCCGTGACGTCTGAAGGAAACATCGGGAAGCGCCACACGTAAGCGCTTTGGCAGCCGGTGATTAGGTAGCCCAGTTTTATGACTAATCCTGGGCTGCTCGCCTGCCCTACACAACCTGTTCGGTCTGCACCAGGGCTGCCCAGGCCCAGGCCCAGGCTCAGGCCGGAGGAGTAGGGAAGATGAATGCGCTGCTGGAATCAGGCAGCCTGTAGAAGGCGTTGATAAGGATTTCCTCTAATTTCTCGCAGAAGGCAACACAAACACCTTAAATCAAACTGCTCCGACAACCGAAGGCTCCACACAGACACATCAATAAGGATTTCGCCTCTTGCGTTCAAACCAGAAACACTTGTCCTATTTTTATGCAAATGAAACCACACAAATAGATTTCGCCAGCTCTGGGGGAGGGAGGAGGTGGGGAGGGGGCTAGAAAAAGGGACCGGAGCCAAGGCTAAACCCTTCCTCACTGGAACTCGGTGTACTGTATGGGGATAGGTGCAGGCTCCATATTCCGCGCCCTGCGGTTCCTCCCCCCAGCAGGGTGGCTCTCTGCCAAAGCCTTGAAGTCAGCCACAAATAAACGCTGGCTGGGAAAGCCCGATTAGGAAAGGGGAGAAGTGAGCCTGTGACTAATCGTAGAAGCCTCGGACCGGAGCACAAGGCCATGTGCATCTGACATAATCGACACTAAAAGAGGAGATGGCGACGCCGCGCTTAATTGCAGACTTCAAAAAAAATTGCCGGCTGAACAGCTCCGATGTAGATAGATTATATGGACCCTGGGAGATCTACTAGACGCAGAACGCTGCTTTGGAGGTTAGCGCCGAGGCCACCTCCTCGAGGAGTTGGCTTTTTCTTAGGTATTTTTTTTGAGGTGGGGGAGACCCGGGGAAGAAGGCCAAGGAGAGAAGTTTAGGGGCCTGCAGGTTGGAGAGAAAGAATAAAAGCTCTCTGTGGCCAACTCCACACTCCCCCCTCTTTGATTTTATATTTGGCTACCTTTAGTCCTACTTCATGACCCCCCCCAAAAAAACCCCAGCGAAACCCACCACCTGCTGACTCCTTAGGAGCCAGTCAGTTACCATTCAAGCCCCTAGCCCAGTTTTCTTTCTCTCTCACTCCAGGGTAGGCTGTTTCGCTACACCTCCCCTCCCCCCAGCCCCATTCAATTAAGTTATTTGGAGATGGAGGTGAACAAACACGAATGCCCTCTTCTCCACCCCCCTCACCCCCATCAGACACAAAGCCCCAAGTGATAAGGTGTGTGTGGGGAGGTTTTAGCAGATTCTAGAAAGAGGATCACGGTGTGTCAATCTCTAGAGCAGACACTCTCCAAAGGTTCCTTCCTGCTCTTGTGGTCACTAGGGCCCTCCGCTTCAGATCTCCTTCCTCACTTGGTGGTGCCTCCTGAAGGAGGGAGGAAAAGGGAGGCGAGGCCGGGCGGAGAGAGCGGGGCCCACAGGGTGAGTGTGTGTGTGTGTTGGAGGGCGGTAGTGGCGGGGAAGCTCTGCGGGAGAAGTTTCCACCATCCTTCCGTCCCTCCCTTCCTCTGCTGCCAAAATCCCCCGGCCCCTCCCCGCACGAACTGCCTTCCATTAAAACCAGAAGTTTAGTTTAACCCGAGACGGAGACAAAAGCGAACATTTTGCCCGGGCGCTGGAAGACAAAAGGTAGAACCTGGTAAAGCCCCACTACAGGCTGCTGGCAGTGAAGAGTGGTGTCCAGCCCGAAAGAGTGAGGGGGAGGCAGTGGGAGACAGGAATGGATATCCTGTGATCGCCGGTCAGAACTAAAGTGCCGGGGGGCGGGGGGCGCAGGCAGACTGCCAGGGGAGACAGATACTTCGCCATCTTTTCATTACACACTGACACACAGACAGAGTCACTCTCCGCTCGGCCGCAACGTCTCGCTTTCTTTTTTAACTGCAGAAAACGTGCGATTAGCAGCCAGACAGGCGGAGACTCGGTGGCCCCGCTGCCGCTGTTACACACAACGCTCGCAGCCGCGGCAGCAGCAGCAGCAGCGTCGCCTTCCAGCCCTCCTTCCCCCACCCCCTCTGCCTTCCTTAGCCCGGGCAGTCATAATCTTCGCAGCCGGCGCTTGTGTGCACTCTCATTAAAGACGGGAGTTTCTACCCCCCCCCCCCCCCACACACACACACCCGCCTTTGCCTTAGCTCATCTCTTGCAGGCACAACAACGCTTTCCCGAGCCAGGACCCAAGCTCAGAAGAGACAGGGCGGGATGCTCTCGTAGAAGGTGTGTGTGGGGAGGGGAAGGGGGTCAAGTGTGGTTCCCGGGCTGAGTCAGCTCCTCCACCCCAGGCTCTTCCTCCACCGTTACCCCGGTGCTGAAGCGCCCAGAGGAGGAAGTAGGTTTGGGAGAAGGGCCGCGTTACCGATCCTAGACTGGGTCACAGCCTCATTACCAAAACGGTGTGACTAGGTCACCGAGGTGGGCCTAGCACCAGTGTGGGCCGGACGGCCTTCCCCAAGTCATTAGTAGTTTCTTTAGGCTTTTCCCCTGTCCGGGACAGACCGGGTGGGGGCGGGGGCGCAATCCTGAAAGCCAAGGACGGGCTTTCTGGGCTGGAATTCGGGGTGGAAGTAGGGAAAAGCCGACATAGTTTCAGAGTTGACATTTCTAGCTCTTGAAGGCAAGAAACACTCGAGTAGACTCCAGTGTGGCCTGATGACCTCTTAGCCCACCCTCATTACGGCGCCCTGCTTTCTCTCTCCAAAAACAAAACAAAAACAACTTGGGACGGCCAGCTGAGCCCTTCTGTGAGTGTCCGGAGGTGTGAGCTCGATCTGACCTCGTTTTTGCAGGGGCCCATTTTCCCCCTCCGCTCTTACACCCTAGCCTAGCTAAAGCCACTCCCTAGAGAGACGTGCCCTTAGCGGTAGGGCCCCGAGAACAGGTGTTCCCGTCTGGGGGGTGGGGGTGGGGGACGCCCGTGACCCAGGTTTGCTGCTGGCGTTTACTGCCTTCACGCTGTTCAAGCTCCGGGAACTCTCCCGGGCAGCCTGGGGCCGGCCTGGGATCCTCCAGCGGAGATGGGGAAGAGGGAAGCTGCTGATGCGAGAGCACGGAACGCTCCGGGTGGCCGAAGGCGCCCCATGCAAAGGGGGAGGGGGTGAGCTTCCGGGCCCCGTGACTGCGGCGGCGGCTCCGACTGTTAGGTTTCCCGGGTTCGGGCTCGAGGGAGCACCCTTTGCCGCCCCCCGTGCTGTTCCCTCGGAGCGGCGCCTAACCAGGGAAATCTCTCAGTATCTGCCGGCTCCCGCAGTTCGCAGGAAAGCGCGCTTGCTCTTCTGCTCTTCCTCCTCCTCCTCCTTCCTGCCTCCTGCCTCCCGCCCTTCGCCACCCCTTCCCCCCTCCTCGGCTGCCAGGCTGTGGGAAGAGGCGGGGGTTTGTGGCGGGTTGAGAGGGAGAGCCACAGGGCTGCGAGGGCCTAGGCCCTGAGCCCCGGCAGGGCGGGGCGGGGGGAGGAGGCGGGAGCTCGGGGCTGGGCTGGGCTGGGCTCGGCAGGGCAGTGCAGCGCTGCTCGCAGCCGCCGAGCCTAGTTAGCTGCTGCCGCTGCTGCTGCTGCCGCCGCCGCCGCCGCCGCCGCCGCCGTGGCTGCTGATATGGCCGGGGAGATGAAAAGCTCCTTGGTCGCCGCGGCGCCAAGGAGGGAGCGGCTCGGCCCTGCTCGGCTTAGTTTACAGTTCACGTCCCCAACCCCCAACCCCGAGCCAAGCGAGCCCGAGCCCGAGCGGGCCAGGGCCTGGGACACCCGGTCCCGCGTCCCTTCCCCTCCCCTTCCTCCCCAGTCTCTCGCCCCGGCCCCCTCCCTGCCTGGGCTGGGTTTTGGGCCTCTGCCAGGCGGATCGCCGGAGGGGAACTCTGGCGGTGACTAATCGTGCTCGTGTGGGGCTTACGTGAGGCAGATGCTGTCATCGGCTGCCCACTCGCTCCGGAGCCTACGCTGCGGCCGGGCTTCTCGGAGAAGGGCAAGAGGAGGAGCTTCCCGGGTCGTCGGCAGCTGCTGCGGCGGCTGCCTCTCCTCCCTCAGGGGAAAGCCAGCCGCCAGGCTCCGAGTCTGGTGGGATGGGAGGTCGGGGGGCGAGGACCAGGAAGCAGCTTAAGAGGGTGGGGGCCTGCAGATGTGTTCTTCGGGGTTGTGAAAGTATATCCGGGTCCAGTGGATTGTGTGCATGTGTGTGTGTGTGTTTTACGGCGTCGTTACGCATCCTTGAGGAATTAGCTTGGGAGAAATGTGTAAGCCTGTTGGGCTGCTTCAGAAGTGAACTTGGGCCGAATACATGCATAAGTCGACCCTAGGAAACATAGGTTGAGAGGGGTCTCCGAACATACCAACGAGAAGGACGGTAATGATGGGGCAGGTGGGAGAAAGGAAAGGGGATTTTGGATAGGGCTTGATGTAGCTGGATGGAGGGCTTAGGCTGAGCCCAAGCCCTAGCCAGCAGATGAGGGTTGGACACAAGTGTTCTTGCATAGGCCGCAGAGAGGAAGGTTAGTAGGAAAATGGCCCAAGTGGGGAGGCCCCAACCAAGATCTTTGTTAGTCCCAGAGTTCTTTGGGTGCCCAGTTGCCTGGGCCTGGGAGTTTCACATCGAAATCTTCCACCATCTCATCTAAAATCATCATGGGGGAACCAAACTTACCTGGCGAATGAATTAGTGGAATCCTTTCCGAACGTTCTTATACAAAAGGATTTTATATTTAAAACCAAGACGACGGTCACCCGGAGACTCCCGATTCTGGGCGCTCCTGCATCCTGTGGCATGAGATGGCTTCTTTTACTGGGGACTGTAAAAGTCAGCAGAGTTTCTTACTTTGCATTAACAACCACCACATGTTGACATAGTTATGTGACCCTCCCAAATACAACTACCTGCTTAGTTTCAACACACTGAGTGATTAGTAAAACAATAACCCCATTCCTTAACTAGAAAAAAAAAAGCCCTGGTGGAATATTTGTGGGTAATGAGAAGGTGAGGTTGGATACAGAATAATTTCTATTCACACGTCCCAGGTTTTATTTAGCCTAATTACCCGGACAATCATGTCCCCCAATGCGCAGGCTTGAAAACCCGAGTTGAGGTCTTTCTTTGGCTTCCCAGCCCAGTGGATTCAGAGGTAGCTACCGGCGAAAGAGAGGTGAATTTTAAATGCCATTTCCTAGGGAAAATGCTTTCCTTTGGTGCTCTCTTGCTCTTTTAGATGCAGCTTTCGAAAAGAGCATTTTTGCTAGATAAGAAGTGACCGATCAAAATCGCTGGGGGGAGGTTGTAAGCCGCCGCTTTGCCCCAGCTTAGTGTTATCTTATCTTTCACACTTGCATGGAGGAAAAAAAGTGGCTTATCTTTATACCCACCCCCATCTCGCCTTAATTGCTAAAAAACATTGTGTTGCCTTAAACTGCGTGGGTGTGCGTGGGGGGAAGGGAGGTCTCTGGAGTGTCCAAGGAAAAGGCAGGTTCAACAGTTTAAAATGTGGGCCTTCCGGGGGTGTGTAGGAACATCTGTATTCTCTCCTCCAGGCCATTTCTTGCTCCAATGTAGCTTGAGGGTAAAATATGCAAGTGCTACCCCTTCTCACTCTTCCCCACTTCACACACAAAAAATTGAAGGGGGGGAGTCAATATATTTTTGGAGACCGCGAGTAATTTTACTGCTGGATACCCTTTTGCCCCACACTTTACCCCACTGAAAATATTCATCCCCCTTCTCTACCAAAAGCCTGATTGCCTGGGGCATGTTCAGAGCCCACAAAATCTTTTCTCCCGACCTCCCCGGAATCCTTGCGGTCCCTCTCGATGTAGTCCCATTTACTACCATCTTGCCTTTACTTCCACCGTCCTCCCCTTCTACGAACATACTTATTTGGTAAAAAGGGACTGTTGAGTCTGTGATTCATTGCCTGTTTCAAATCATTAAAATATATGCTAGTGTCTACAAAAACACACTTTTAAATAATGACGTTCTTTCCTTCCGTGCTGTTATATTTAAACTCTAGATCTAGCTGGATTTTTCTTCTCCTAGCGGTCATTTGTCTGTGTCATGGGCAGGCCACTAATGGCCGGGATTCCAGGCGGTGTGCATTATGCATTATGCTTCCATACCACATAGACATCGAAGGTTCTTTGAGGCTTTCCTAGGACAACTACTGGCCATCTCCACCCACCCCCCACTTAAAAAAAAAAAAAGATTTAAGAGTATTATCTTTGCAGCTAATACTGGGGGGTGGGGGTGAGAGTAGGTTGGTGAATAGAGATGTAAAGGATGTCTGGGAATCCTAAAAATTGGCCCCAGGGTTTGGTTGGCCCATCTAGAATCTTTGTCCATCTGTATGGGTACTATGTTTTTTCTCCTGTTTGTGCATTGAGAGATACTTCTGCCAGTTCTGCCCCCTTTGCTGACTTCCATTGATATCTGTGAGGCACTTGAAAAAGCTTCCAGATCTTACCGACTTCTCCTACTTGCATTCCTCTTATTTGGATTCCCACCTCCTCTCTTTGTACCCCCTTGCCTTTCCTTACCCATTCTGATGCCTTTTTTCCCCCTTCCCCATGATTCTTTACTCTGACCCCATCTCTCTAGAGCTTCTCATTTATTATTTAGCTCCTTTCTTTCCCCTTTCTCCTTTCCCCTGGCTTTTTTGTTGTTGTTGTTTCGCCCATCATTGCCTTGCCCTGACCTGCCCAGCCTTGCTTGTAGCTTCATCTTTGTAATCTAACCTAGAGGAACCAACAGAATTCCAGTTATCTAAAACTCCTGTCTTGCTTCTCTCCAGAGCTACCTTTGTGGCTGGTTACTTGCCTTTCCAACATCCAAAATACTGGAAGTGGAGTCTCCCAAATTGAGTTGGCCTGCCAGTGGCTTGGAGTGGATGGAAAGAGAATAGAGAAAGGAATGGAGAGGGGGGAGGAAAGGAGGAAGTTGCTTGGAAGGTGAAAGCACCTCCAAGCATACCCATGTCCTTTTCTAACTACTGGATGTTTAGTGGAGACACAGCTAGTAGGGAAAGTCAGAAACAAAATGGCTAGGGTTGTAACAGTGGGACTCTCTTGGCAATAGCTTCCATCCTTCCAGAAGATCCTGGCATTTCATATTGATTTTCTTCCCAATGCCCTCTACCCCACTCCCAGCTTCCTCTTGAAGTTTAGTTTAAAATATGCACAGGAGGAGGCTTCCTAAATGAGCAGCAGAGGTGGGATATAGTGTTCAGGTTTATCTAGGAAAAGCATCTGGCCAAGTGTGTCTGGATGGAGAGCTATTATGCAGCTCTCTGACTAGATGACTTGCTCCCACCTGATCCAGAGTGCAGGATTCTGCCCTCCCAGGATCTGCTCTACTAATCTAAAACCCTGATACAGTTATTTTCCTTTGAACTGCCTGAATACATATTAACTGGGAAAGGTAAACAGTGGTCATCTGCCACGCAGCTGGCATTTCACAAACCTGAGACTTGTTTTGTGTGTCAGGGTTCTACAGACCTGTGTGACACAAACTAACAGCCTAGATATATTGAGATAAATTCTGAGAGAGAGTCTCTAGTGATTTGGCCTTCCTTCTACTTTTTAGCCTGTCCCACCACCCCCACAAACAACCTTGGAAAGCTTTCTTGAAGATTTGTTTGTGTCCCTGACCACAGGTTACATTATTGAAAAACAAAAACCAAAACACAATAAACTTCATCACTCCATAATTCAAAGTATACTGCTGTTGTTTGGGGGCAGATGCCTCACATCTTCTGATAGAACTACTCTGTCTGGATGTATCTGATCTTCAGACACATTGGAGTGTCTCGGAGGAAGCTAGTTAGAGGATCTGTGGAAGGATGCAGAGGTAGACCAGAGAGGAGAGAATGTGAAAAGGAGATGAAGATGGTTCAGTTAATCTTCCTGTGTGCCACTGAGTAACCACCCCATTATTTTACTATGGAACATGAAGTCTCTGTGTTGGATTTGGGGTACGGGGTGTGAGGTGGCAGGAGTGAGTGAAGGGCTAGTATTGATTTTCAAAAGTGTTTAATATGAATAGCCTTATCCTTTATAAAGTAAAAGTGCCATGAATGTAATCCTCCAAATGCTTTCCATTGGGGAGGCAAGGAGCTCACATTTTGTGAAAATCCCTTCAGTGTATGAGATAGGAAGGAGCAGACTCCATAAAACGACAATGGAAGGTTGCCCTGCCCTTTTATTTTGGTTGCACACAACCAGTAAAGCCAAATACCACAATAAACAATGTTAGGGACACAGGAACGCTTGCAGAGAGGCTGATAGATACTAACCATTTATACACAGGACAAGGAGATATGGAATTGTTGCCAGACCAGGGGGCTAGGCAAGGTTAAGTGGTGCTGATTTTTGCCTGTGGTCCTCGAGGCACTGGGGTGTAGACTTCACTGTAGAGAGGAAGCTCCGACCTGGGGCCCGCTCCCTGGAGCCCACCCCATATCTCAACACCTGGCCCATTTCCTGAGAGTGTGAGATCCTGGATCGAATTTTAAGCAGTTGTTGCTGCCAGCATGAAGCTTAGTCATATTTTATAAATACTATATACTTACAGAGACACGAGGGAGGTGGGGGTGGGGGAGGAAATTAATGGTGAAGCCCCCAAGAGCTAGTCTCCTCCATCCCTCGATATTTCTATCATGTCTCGAATTTCCTCCTTCCTTAGCTCTTTGCTTCATTCGTCTCCTCACTCGCTCTTGCTCACTGGCTGGCTCTCTCAGCCTCTTCTTGCTCGCTGGCTTTCATTGAAATCCTCCCTTCACTGAGTGCTGTGTACAGCGGCCTGACCCCCGGGTCAGCTCCCTGAGGGGCTAGTGGGAGGGGAGGAGAGGGAATGGGAGGGGGAAAGGGGAGTGGGGAGGAGATCAGGGCGGCACTAAACCGACCGCGGGCTCCACTGTGTTCCTAGACTAACAAGCTTTCTCAGCCCTCCCGGCTTGGAGTTAGGCAGTGCACCAGGCTGCAGATGCAGTTTGAAGCTATTAGTCCCTAATGTGGTAGGACGCTGAGGATTTTAATTTGTTGTTTTGTGTGTGCTGGGTTTTTGCAAGGGGCTGGGGTCGCTGCCGCTAGATAGTCCCCACCTTCCTCCTTTCTTAACCCCAAATGTTTTACCGCTTTCCTGAGCTCTCCGTACCGAAGGTGGAAACGGGGCCTTAGGGCAATGCGGAGGAGTATCTCAAGCGAAAGCTAGACCAGGCATTTTTATTCTTAATCCAGCACGGAAGTGACCCCTCCCCTTAAGAGTTATATTAAATTGTGGAAAGTATTAAACAAAAATTACTGGGCATATTGGGAGTTTGGTCGTTTAGATTGTTGGAAACCCTTCAATCCCGGAGGCCCACCGTGGGGACACAGCTTAATAGGGACAAGATGCCATTTTCAAAAAGATGAACCCAACAAATTATGCCAAAGGTAATTTTGTTTTCTCCACGCATCAAATCTTCATCCTTGTGCCGATCATCACTGCTAGGCCACTTCATTTTAAGAGCGTTTTGTTCTACTTATTTTTACTAGGAGACTTTACCAGTAAGACAAACGTGCCCCCAGGAAGTTGAAGGAACTGAGCGGTATCAGTTCAGCCACCAACTCCTCTCTGGTCCTCTAGGTTTTCCAGAAGTTCTGGATTATACATTTGACACTGATATCCGTGGAAAGCTTGTGCATGGGGTGGGGGGCTGGGGAAGGAGGGAGGAGAGGCCCACTGGGCACTTGGTCTAGGAACTCTTTCCCCAAGGGTTAAGAAGATAGAAATAAACTGGCTATCCAGTTCGCTATCCCAGCCCAAATTTACTATTCCAAAGATCTCTGACCTTTTGACCCAGTAAGCCAAAAAACCCAAACACTTCATCTCACCCTGATTAATATTCATAGACGTTTTTTCTTATCTCTTCCTAGGAGCACCTCAACTTTAGTGAGACTTTATGAATAAATGAGCCATGTCATGTCACTGAAGGTTGTTTTTTTTTTTTTTAAAGCTAAAGTAGGGCTGGAGAAAAAAGTACAGAAAACCAGAGGGCTTTTCTCCAGCTGTGCATCTGTAACTCACGTGTGTTCACTCTAATAACTTTTAATGTCTGGACCTAAAATGTCTTTATAAAAAATAGCTTTACAACGTAATAGTCCAGGTGTCTTTCTGCTTGTTACCGGAGATTAAAAAAATGTGTGCGATAGTCTTCAGATACATATACCCCCAGAAACCCTGTAAGAAAAAAGTCTGCATTCCATTCTCAAGGAACAGATTCTGGAACTGTTCCTAACCCAGCTATCCAGGATGCAGACATCCCCAATGCTGAACTATAGAAGTCCGCTAGGTAGACTCCTGGGCGAAGGCGCAGGAGCCTGAGCCAAAGGTGCTAGATAGATCCTGATATTTTGCATCAGTTGCCTCCGCAGTTCTGAAGCTGGAGCCTGAGTTGGGGCTGGAGTTTGACGATCTAGTTCTGCCCTAAGTTTCGGGTTTCAAACGGTAGATGTGTTTCACTTCTGCTTTGAGAGGGCCAGCATTTTTTTTTATAGACAGAAAGACCGAGAACTTAAATAGAATGATTCCAGAGGCCTATTATCAGACCTGAACTAAAAGAAAAAAGAAAACATCTGGCAGATGGAATATTTCCCCCCTCCACTTCGGCTTTACAGGCCACTTTGGTTGTTCCTTTTCCTTTTTATTTATTTTACAGGCTTTTAGTAATTCATATTTGTATCAATGTGTTAAAAAGGAGAAGGCAATTTTGGAACCTTTTCTCCGGTAGTTCTACATGCCTCATCCACTTCAAATTGATTTCTAGGTTTTCTGACCAAAGTCTAAAGCAAGCCCTTTTCCTGGGGCTCTTCTAGGCGCCTCTCCCTTCCCCCCAGCCCCAGCATACTTACACATACATCATTAAATTCTCGAGCCTTGAGCACCTAGTAAGGGAGGTTGTTGAGTCAGGTGCCAGGCTTCCCCAGGCTATTCAAGGCCCTGTTCAGGCCTGGCTTTCCTATACCGGAATGGTCAGGTCTGGCCCCGGCACAAGAACACCTCAGTCACTGGGCTTTGCAATCTGGATGCGGCGGCAGCTTGGCGCACTGGGACATTATTCAAGACGGGTGTGATGGACTGGAAATTTATGTGAAGAGCCTGAGCCAAAAGTTGTTCAATGCCAAGAAAAATTAAAAGCTATAGATAATTCAGTAACTGAGGGTTAAAGGTCCAAGTGGTCCCTCCGACCGTCTGAGGAAGAAATTATCCTCGAAACGTGGGGGAAGGGTTATTTCGACCCTTCGCCCCGTAACTCCAGAGCTGCTCATTCCCCTCCCCCAATCCATTCCCCCTACTCTGGGACCTGCCATTTCCAAACAATTCCCACACTATTAAAATGTGTAAGAAAACTTGGGCCAGGAGATTGGGCGGAGGAGCCGACTAACAAGGGTGGCATTTTCATGTAGCTCCTTGACACATAAATGTGAAAGAGCCCTGAAGAAAAGGGACTGAGGGAAGGAGGGGGGGTGGGATTGGTTGAAGGGGGGACGAGGGGGGAAAGAGAGGGTGTGTGGGGTGGGTAGGTTGGAGAAAATGGGAAGGACGAAGCTTGAACACCCTCTCTCCTCTTTTGGTAGAAAGGCTGGCGACAGTGCCGGGAGGTGGGAACGACACCGGGTGGGGGGGGGGGAGAAGGGGTTGGTGGCGAAAGGCGGCGACGGCAGCAGCAGCAGCCTCGGAGCGGAGTCTGGCGGCTGCTGCTGGGGTTTTGACAGCTTTGGCAGAGCGAAGTGAGAGGAGCTTTATGGTAATTGCGGTTCTCCACTGGCCTTCTGGGTAGCGAGGGGAGTCTCGGCAAACGGCTAGGAGAGACCCCATTCTCCCCCTCCCCCTAACTCCCGCGCCCCCTCCCTCTCTCCTCTTCCTCCCTCCCTCCCTCCGCCTCCCTCCACTCAGTCCCTGCGGGCCGCCGCCGCCGCCGCCGCCGCCGCCGCCGGAGTCTCCCAGCTTAAACCAGGCGCAGTGCCCCGGCCCGGTGTGCGCAGCAAACTCAAGCTAGCCAGAGTAAGGAGAGGAGGAAGCCGGAGGGAACCGAAAGCGAGTTCTAACGCTCGGAGGAGAACGAAAGGGACACAAAAGATTGGTGCTGGTGCTGGTGCTGGTGAAGGTGCTGCTGGTGGTGGTGGTGGGGAGAGACCGAAAGAAAGAGAGAGAGAATCCATTAAAAGGGAGAAATAGTAGGCAAAATCTTTAAAGGTGAATACCTGCCTACTTCTCTCCAGACCCTAATCCCAAATCCCGATCAGTGAAGGGGTCACGAGTTTAGGGGAGAGGGGAGGAAATCCCAAACTTGAGAGAGAGGAACCAGACGGTCGTGGCCCGAGCGCAGCGCCGGCGGGGGGGAGGGGAGGCCGCGGCTCCGAGGAGGTGGAGGGAGGAGGGGGGAGGAGGAGGAGGAGGAGGAGGAGGGAGAGAGGGAGGGAACGAGGGCGGGGGGGAACTGTGTTGGGAGCGCAGCGTGCAGCAGACGGAGCCCGGGCTCCCAGCGGCAAGGTGAGGAAGAGCCGCTTCCCTCGCGGAACAACGGAGGCAGCCTGAACAACAGCAGAAGCAGGCGCCGCAGCGCACGGAGAAGAGAGACTGACTGAGGAGCGGGCGGTCGGGCGGTCGGGCGGGGGCGGGGGCGGGGGCGACCCCGCTGAGGGCGGAGGGGGAGCCAGAGAGCCCGAGAGGGACCGGGAGCCGCGGCGTCTCCGCGTAGGGGGCGAGTTCGGCAACACACCCAGCCAGAGCCAGAGCTAGGGACAACATGGCGCTGTGGATCCGGCCCGAGCCCGAGCGGCCGCGGCGCCGGCGCTCCTACTAGCAGCCCCCGGGAACCATCCGTTCAGCGCCCACCTAGCGCCGCGGAGTGGGGCGCTCGACCGGGAGGGAAGCAGCCGGGGGCCAGGGAGGCGAAGCAGCCAGAAGAGGAGGAGCCGGGGCCACCCCCGTCGCCACCTGCCTGAAGGATCTAGCCCTCCCCGTCCCGTCAACCCCCCCCACCCCGTTTCTCCTCCTCGTCTTGTCCCCTCCCCCTTCGGAGTCGAGAGTCCACCCCCGCGGCCGGCCCGACCCCGAGGGCAGCCGGCTGGCTGGCTGGCAGACACCGGGAGGTGTAGGAGAGCGCGCGGCAGAGCGAGCGGGCGACCAAGAGAGAGACGGCAAACTTTGATTCTCGCCCCACTTCCTCGGACTGGTTCCTTCTCAGTTCATTAAGCCCCCCCTTTTTTTCCTAACCCTCCCCCCTCCCCACCCCACCCCACCCCACATCGTCGCTTCCCAAAGACTTGTGGGGGGGAAGAGAAAAAAGCCACAACAACAACTTCAAAGCGCTGGAGCGGAGGCTTTCCCTTGCCAGCCACTCGACGCAGCTCTTCCCAGCTGGAGATTTAAGGTCAGTGCCCGGAACACCTTTCCCTGGGGAGACCGAGGGGAAGGAAGGACGGGCGGGCGGGAGGAGGGAAAGCGCACCATCTGGAGTTGTCCCCCGCCCTCCCGCTCCCCGGACGGGACTCGAGGGTTTACCCCCCCTTCCCCCCTTCAATAGCGATCTTCCCCTCCGGACCCTCTCGTGTGCCCTGGGGCGGCTTTCTGGGCTCTGATTGTGGGCCCTTCCTTCGTAATTGTCTTCTTCGTTCGTTCTTTTTTATTCAGTTGCTATAAGTTATAAAATATGCAACAAACCTAAAGCAGCCCGGCGTGGGCAGCAGGGAGGGACGGGAAGGTGGAGAGGAGGGGGGAGGGGGAAAGGATGGGTTGGGAGGGGGGAGGCGCTCCAGCCCCCGCCGCCGCTGCGGCCGCCGCCGCCGCCGCCTGGGGGGTTTGCTGCCTCCTGGTGTGCTGGGGGTGGAGGGAGGAGGGGGGTGGCGGTGGCGGTGGCGGCGGCGGCGGCGGCTGGGGGGGGGGAGGGAGGAGACGGCCGAGGATCGGAATGGAAGTTTGGAGGCAGTTCGTGTGTGTGCGAGCTAGCAGCGACCGTGAGCAGGGAGTTTGGGGGGAGGCGGGGGCGAGGGGTGGGGGTGGGGGTGGCCGCGGTAAAATGGGAAACTGTCGATCGTTCCAGGTTGGCCCGGAGCAGGAAGAGGAGGAGGAGGAGGAGGTGGTGGTGGTGTGGTGGTGGTGGTGGTGGTAGTGGTAGTAGTAGCTGTGGCGGTGGTGGTGGAGGAGGTGGAAGTGGAGGATTGCCGTCGGCTTTCTTTTTTCGGGTCTGGAAAGAACTGTTTCCAAAACAAAACAAAAAACCACGCCACTCGGTTCTCGGATGACGATCGTTCTTTTCGGTGAAAAGATTAGGCGTGTGGTGTTAGGGGAGCCCAGAGAGCTGGTCCTCCTGGTGCGGAGGGCAGCTTTCCGCCCTTCCTCCCCCAGGCCGAGAGGGCGAATCACAGGGATTAAAGGGGGCATGAGCTGGTCGAGGGAAGAGCCAGAGGGAGCGAGGGGGAGTGCGAATCTTCGCTTCTCCCCTCTGGGTCAGGCACTTTTTAAAAAAAATATACGTTATTTTTTTGTTGTTTATTTATCGCCACCCCCCCACGGGGGCGTTGTGGACTCAGTTGAAAGTTCTGGCCTTGGCGGGGGTGTGGGTGAGTGGAGTCGAGTCTTTTTGGGGGGAGGGTGGTGGGAAGGCGTTAGGACGTGCGGACTCTCGGAGACCTGGGTTGTGTGAAAACCGATTCCTTTTCGGATTCGGAAGAGCATTTCCTTGTGTGCGGTTGTTTTTTTGGTGTGGGTCCTTGTCCAATGCCAGCGAAAAGTTTATTCCGCTCGGAGGAAGCTGTTGTCCAGAGTGTGTAAAGGTGGTGGGGACGGTGGCGAGGGTGGGGGCGAGTGGAACTTGGGAATGGGGCGGCCAAGTGGGGGGAGATAGGGAGCCCCGGAGAGTGCGGGGGGGCGGGGTTCGAGCTGAGTTGGACGCTGGCTTGGCCAGGAGACCGCGCTCCTGCCCTGGAAGGCTGTGGAGAATTCCTTGCCAACTCTGGTGGTTGTGTGCCGCGGAGAGGAGAGTCCGGAGCGGTGTGTGCGGGGCCGGGGTGATTTAAAAAAAATAGTCCCTCCTCTTCTCCCGCGGCCGTCCCACCCACCCTCAGCGATTTCGCTCTTCCGCTGCTCCTTGTGTGTGTACCTGACCAGTGGTAGGCCGAGATGGGTGCAGCTTTAATTCTCTACTAATGAGTCTTTTCCAGAAAGTAAGCCGACTGCCACTTCGTGTGTACATATGGAGGAGGAAGAGGAGGAGGGGGGCTATGTGTGTTTAAAAATAAACAACAGCAAAAACAAACCCCCAAACCGACGCGGCCCCAAATTGGCACGCACACAGGCTGCTGGAAAAGACTTACAAAGTCTAGACAGCTCTGCTTTTTAACCTTACTCTTTGGTGCCTTGTAGTGGGTATGGAAGAGGTCTTTGCTCTCAAAGACAGGCCTAAGCGAGGTTCTATTCGGAGAAGACCTAAAATTGGGCGGCTAACAGAGATAAGGAGGCAGTCTCCCACCCCAGAAGGTGGTGGGTGGTAGGCACAGACAGCAACTTGGATATTTCTGGCCATCGAACACTTCCTGTGGCATTGGAAACAGACACCACCAGCTGAAATCAATGGTTACTTGGTGTTGGCTTCGCCTTTGCTAATACGATGGCCAGTTGCTGGGCATTTTAATTGTTGGCCGGGTACGGGGGCAGTTCTGGAATAGGCTTCTCCTCCCCTCCCTACTCGAGGCCCCCCCCCCCCCCCCAGCCATTATTCAGTCTGCACTTTGAAATGCCTGTTCTTCTGGGAGCGTGGAAGGGAGAATGGGGATTATTAATATTGTGCCTGGTTGTTAGTTCGAAGGTGGCCAACAGTGTGCTGAGCACCCTAATTGCTGTGGGGGTGGCGCATTCGGGTTTTCTTTGGAAGGCTGCGGGTTTGGGTTTATCCCCAGTGCTGTACTTTGAGCCGCCTTCACCAATAGGTGACTGAGAGTTAATTAGGAAGTATTCTCTGGATCAATGAGTTGCACAACTCATTAACTATTCTTCAGCCTTTTGCTGGATTGGGCCCCTGCCTCCCACGCCGCATCCACCTTTGAGAAGTGGGGGGCTGTTTTGAAGGTGGGCCTGGGAACTGAGGGAGGGGAAGGAGGGGCCGGGAAGAGGTGTGATTAAGAGGCATTTCGCTTTGCAGGGTATTGCCTTCCGTGTAGGAAGCAGAGCCAGCCAAGACATCCATTTTTCTTCCTGCCTTCTCTGTCGCTGTCTGTCCTCTGGCTGTGGCTCTTTAACACACTCTCGCTTGCTAGCGCCGGCTCTGTCTGTCTCTGCCTCGCCCCCCCCCCCCCCCCATCTCTTTTCTCTGATGCGTTCCCGCCCAGTTCGGGATTAAACAGATAAAAATAGGACTGCCCAGAGTGGGAGCTCGGAAAGAGCCCAAGCTGACCCGAACACGGGAGGATTGGGCCGGGGATGGCCAAATTTGTTCATAGGGCATCGGTCCGCCTTCTCACTTTGCCGCCCGCAGGCATCTCCAAGGTGGACTGAGCCCTCCTGGGTCCTCCCTCAGGTGTTGCCCAGGGGCTGGGCAAGGTCGGTGTAGTGCTTTTCAGGCTCTTGGAGCTGAAAAACTGGAGCACAGAATGGGAGAGTGGGGGCAGGAGGGAGGAGAAAAAAGGGCCCCCTGGTTTCCTTTCATTAACTCTTTAAGGACTTAGAGGGTGACTTGGACAATTAGGCTGATGACTTAGAGAAAAGGAAGGTGGGGCGCTTCCCAGTGTTCCCTCCTTTACTTTTGTGTGTGTCAAAGTTCCTTGATGCTGTTCTATTAGGTATGGGACTGGGGGGGGGGGGCAGCGCAGAGAGTCTAGTGCCAAAC
Source organism: Monodelphis domestica (assembly GCF_027887165.1). NCBI lineage: Eukaryota > Metazoa > Chordata > Mammalia > Didelphimorphia > Didelphidae > Monodelphis > Monodelphis domestica. The sequence continues at coordinate 23,025,850 of NC_077230.1, forward strand.
ATTTTCCAGAAGTTAAGAAGTTCTTTACCAGAAACTTAGCTCTCCAACGTATTCTTTTTCTGCTTTTTTAAGGGAGGATGTAAAAACACAACTCATACCCTCCTCTCCGGACTATAGGGCTTGAATCAATCAATGGGTACATTGACCTTCACATTTACAAAGAGCATAAACTGGCACCTTCATACTGAATTACATAATTGTGGGGTCATAAAATCAGACTTCTTTAGGTCAGATTTAGAGATAGATGGAATGAAACTGCATAGAAAAGACTTTATTAAGCTCTTACCCTGTGCTGGGACTACAAACAGAAAACCAGGCAGTCCTTGTTCTCAAAGAGCTCAACACAGAATAGAAAAATTCAGCTGAAGAGCAGTTGTATAGGCCAGGTGGTCCCAAAGGTTGGGTGCCATGATTCTGTAGTAGAAGGGTCCTATGGACAGGAAACAGATTTCAGTAGATCCAATATTGGGGAGTAGATTGACTGCTAAGTCATCGCATTCATGGAGGAAGACAGACCTACACTCTTGTATAGTCAGAGATCATCATGACCAGTTCAGAGAAAGTGTGGCACCCAGGGTACCTTGATTGAGAAAGTGAGGGTGGGTCCCGGGGGAGTGGGATTCCTTCATTCTTTTGGTGTCCAAGGGTCCTGTCTTCAGGAGAAAGCTCTACCACTACCAATCTTGGTTCATGGGCTCAGGGGGGCAGGGGGAGAGCCTTACATTTAGATATGGGGGAGACTTGTAGATACACACCTTAAGATAGATCTGTGCAAAGACAGGTAGGCATATGCACAGACATTTACAGAAATCTACTAAGAGGGACATACAGAGTCAGAGACATGCATGTTCAGACAGAAACTGTTACAGATTCTTAGGGGAAGAGACCAGTCGGAACAAAGACCCATTAAAGGTGTATGAAAAGAATCACTCAGAAACAGAAATGTATAAATTGTATAATTGGTTCAAAGAACACCCAGACAGAATATACACAAGGCAAAATCCCTTCCTGTAAAGTGAGACGTGTGAAAATAAGATCTATATTCTTGGGGGATTCTTAAGTAACCAGACATATGTATGTATACATACATACAAACGTAACATATGTGCATACATAAGTGTATACATACACCTAATAGGTAGGTAGTTGGGAGGAGGGCAACACTGTTGAACTTTAGATCCAAGTTAAAATTCGGCTCTATACTTTGGTAGCCGTGTGACCCTGGGAAAGTTGTTTAATTTTATTTAGCCCCAGTTTCTTCATCTGCAAAATAGAAAGAAGTAGAACTTAAATCTACAGGGTTCTTGTGAGAATCAAAAAGCTCATGCATAAAGTGCTTTGCAAACCATAACGCTATGTAATTACTAGCTGTTATTAATGTTAGTAATAAGAATGAGAGATTTCTAAACGGACTCCAAGCACACTCTTAGAAGTTGAAGCGGCATAGCCAAATGGTAGGGAGGACAGTCAATGGCCAGTAAATGATACCAGGCACTTGTCTTCTGCTATCTTAAGTATCTTGGTATACTTAAGGTATCTACGAGCATTTTCTGGAAGTTCTCAGGGAGACTAGCTCTGACTTTGTTCATCTTCATTTGTTTTGGGGGGCAGGGCCCAAAGGAGGGCTTAAGGGCTTTTGAATCACATTTGGCTTTGAGTTTCATTTACCGGGGTGATAACCAGGCTAAGAAAACAATACTATGGGTGGGTTACCAGGTAGAGCCATTGGAAGATAAAAAGGTTTAAGAAACTGAGGGTGGGAGGAACTAGAGAGTCCAGATCTTGAAGTGATGGAAGGTTCACACACAAAATCTGACTTAATGTGGAATTTCCCTGGAGCGTGGATTGTCAATATTCCTGTCTGTCGGAGCTTGTACTTGGGATACCCCAGCCATTATTGGGAATACAATACTCATGTGGAGCCCGAAAAGGGCCAGGCATAGTAAGGCAACAGAAGCAAGCAGTGGGCTGAGTTTTACAGGTAATAGCCAATAAGCTTTTATTAAGAGCTTCCTATTTTCCAGGCTGTAATGAAGAAGACAGTGCATAAAGAGAAGCCTCAAAGTTGGTAGAGGGGGTTAGGAAGGCTACATTACATGGCTCTGGATTGTCATAAAGCCTTGTAGTTGGGGTGGGAAATGATCTAGGAAGAATTCCCTGGGTACTTTCTTAAATGGTGGTGGATTAGGGAGAATCTTCTTATCAGAGATCCTTATACCAGAAACACAGATTGGCTTTATTTAATTACTGAATAATAATAATAATAATATTTAGATAGCCTCTACTATGTGCTAGGCAATGTGTTAAGCACTTTTATGAGGTGGATGGTGTTATTATTCCCATCTTACAATCGATGAAACTGAGGTAAACAGTTAAGTGACTTGCCCAAGGTCACACAACTAGTATTACAATAATACCTACTACAGTTCAATAATTTTAATAGTTAATAAATATTGAGTTCTGGATGTGTACTTGAGGCTGGATTCAAACTCAGGCCTTTCTGACTTCAAACCAAGGGTTGAACCTATTGAACCCCACGTAATTGCCTAAACCTCATATCTCTCTTTTTCCCTTCTTCCTCCTACCAGAATGAGAATTTCCTCCCTGATGAATTTGAGGTTTTGGAGGCTTTGTTTGGAAAAGGCAGCTAGCTGATGAAAACATAGTCCATTCTGCTTCATGGAGAATCCCCTAAGTGCTTGCTGAGGTTTATGTTAACAATTTGCTCCTGTTCAAAACTTTGACTCCAAGTGCATTTAGAGGACACCAATGAGAAATCGTCCCATTTTCAGTATCTCCTTTAGGTACCCAGAACAGTTTTTCTGGCTGCCTTTCAAACTAGTAAAAAGTGGTGGAAAGTGTATATATGTATATTGTATATATGGCAGCGGGCACTTGGGCGATCAGGAAGCACCTCATAGTGACCCAAAGAGAACTTCTATCTTTTGGACCAAAAAACCCATCCCATAGCTTTCTGTTGGACTCTGGGCCTTGGCTGTGTTATGGTGGATAGGATGGGTAACCCAGACGGTTGGCTTTGGGTTTGTGAGAAAAGCTGGCCTTTGGAGCCAAGGTCGTACTTCTGAGACTTGGACCGCTGGCTATTTCTTTAGACTTTTTCCTAGGTCTTACCTCCCTTTTATAGGCTATAGAGTACACTCGGGCCCTCCATTGGGTCTGGGAAAGGCTCCTAGGTTGAGATTGAGAGCTAGAAGACATCCAGCCCCACTCCATTCAAGTATCCTTATTGTACAGATGAGGAATTGAGGTTTAGAGAGGACAGTTGTGCGCCCAAGGGCACACGGGTAGCAGAACTAGTGATTGAACCCAGGCTTTGTGACTCCAGCCACCCTTTTCATCCAGCATTGACTGGAGGGAAAATAAAAGCCTTGGGGCCGGGTGACATTTTATGGCTAGTCCTGGGCCCCCATACCTCAGACTGCTCCTTTTTCGGCTTGTTTTCCTCCTTCCCTACATGGATATCCGCTTAAATAGAGCAAACATTTCTTCAGAAAAGCAAGCTACCAATTGCTCTTTAAACTACTCCTCTCTAAATCGGAGAGAAAAGAGATCCGCTTTAAAAGGGGGAAGGGTTCATGTTCAAAGATGGGAACAGACAGAACTTTTGCATCTGGAGTTTAGAAGAGGACTTGGGGAGCTTTTCTTGCTGGTAATACTCTGAAGCCCTTGATGGAGTTGGAGTAGTTGAAGCCGAGGTCCCTTTACAGAGCCTCCCCCAGATTACTCAATTCTAGCTAGGCCGACCTTCTCTTAGAGCCGCCCGAAGGTCTAGGACTTGAACCTTTGGGCTAGCAGCTCTGGCACTGTCTCCCTGGCCAGAGTTAGGATGTTTCGCCGAGACCTTTTTTGGCGGTCCTCGACCTCAGCCAGCCTAATGAATTCACTCTTAGTCACGGTGCAGGCAGATTGGAGGCCACCGACTCCTCGGGAACCCTTTCCTAGAGTCCACTCTTTATTCTTCTATTCCAGGATTGGGGTGGCCGAGGGAAGGCTGAAAGGGGAGGGAGACCCCACTGGCTAAGGCGAGAGTCAAGGAAGGGAGGAGTGCCAAGGCTGAAATGGGGAGGGCATTTTTCTCTTCAAAGGAAAAAGAGAGAATCCACCCCAGGACAGTTTTGCCATTTTTGAAATCGGAGAATTCAATAATTTTCCAATGGATACTTCCTCTGTGCATGGATTCAGTGGAAACCTTACTTTTATTTTTTAGTATTGGTCTTCCCCATTCGAAATTTCCCTTGTGCCTTAATGGGTTTGGTGCTGTGTGATTAGACATGCAAGGAAGTCCGCTTGGAGAAGATCCTGACAGCATGAAATATAATTTGTGATCTGAAAGACAGTTTCCAGTATAATCTCATTATGCACCACAGACTCCCGGTGTTATTTTGTAGAAGGCGGACAATGATCAATTTACATTGACCCGGGGCTGGGCGAGCTTTTAGATGGTAATTGCCATATTGATTTGCATGCAAAAAGGAGACCTGCTAAAATTAAAGACCGGAAGCTAAATTAAACTAAATTTATTGTCTAGGTGAAAACCGGAGGATTGGGGGAGGGAGGGGCAGCCGGGGAGAAAGGAGTGGGGGGGGGGGGGCTTTGCCGTGGGCGGGGCAGATAAAGTTGCTGGAGACTTTCTGGAGATCGATACTCCCCCCCCCCTCCCCAAATGCGGCTAGCTTTTCTTTTTCTTGACTCCTGAAAGGGATATTTCTCCACATTTGAGGGACGGAATGGATGAAAAGGGGCAGTTTCGACGAAGCAAAAGATAGACAGGGTCTTTATTAATTATGTGGTACCCTTAAGAGATGCGGTTCAAGGTTTCCACTGTTTTCCATCACTACCCACCCATTTGTTTTAATCGAAGGAATCACTCATCAGCTGACCAAAAAAAGCTAGGCTCAGAAGAGTTAAATTTTTAAATCTCCCTGTCTTGCCTACCCTCCCCCTTCCCCCAAAGGCTGCAGTCTTTATTAGTCTGATAAGACAATTAAAGGAGAGAATGGGGGAGTCCACCCGAGCTGGAGCTGGAAACTCAGGCGCTGCCAGTGCTGAGTGCATTCACTGGACCGTTAGGAAAGGGGGTGGAGGAGGTGGAGGAGTTCCGCTCTGTGGCACAATAATACTCCGGGCACAGTTGTATTGCCTCAATTCGGCGACGGCGGGGTCGTTTTATCGTTTTAAGGAAGCGTCTTTTTCGAGGTTTAACAAGTAGGAGCAAGAGATGCTGCCCGTTTTCTCACGCCTTTCTAGACATGCGGTGGGGGGCGGGGTGTGCTCTCCGGCTCCAGGTTTGTCTGCCCCTCCTGCTCAAGCGTTGTTTCCTCCCACTGGTCAGGTCATGGCGTTGGCCAGACACTTGGCCTGCGTGTGAGGGGCTGGCGCAGTCTAGAAGAAATACCAATGACTGACCTCCCCTTTCTGGGGGAAGTGGGAAAGGATCGCCGTGCTAGGAGGAGGGCATTGCTTGAAAAAATCTCCAAGCCAATAAACATATCCTTCCGCCTCCTTGCTTCCTCCTCCCACCATCTCTTTTAAAGAAGAACTTGAGTTCTAGACTTCTGGGCTTCAAGAAGGGGAGGAGGGGTACAGTTTGTGTTTTGACTTTAAAGAAAGTCTTCCTGGCCCGCTTCCCAGTGGTCCAGCCCACTAGATGATAGGCCACCCCCACCCAGGCTCGGGAAAACCTGACTTCCCCTCTGTCCCTCCCTTGCCCTTCCTTCCTCTCTTGGTCGGGTGGCTCGAAGTCTCTCAGCTTCCTTATTGGAGGCTCCTTTAGGGACTTCGGGGAAGGAGACGGGAAGGCTCCATTTCGAGGTGGGGGCGGGGGCAAGGGCAAGGGCCGTTTAGACCCTGAAGATCCAGCCTCTTTGGAGGCCCTTCCCTGAGCTCTTGCCCTTGGGTGAGGTCTACCACCTCCTTTGTTCTTTGCGGGGCCCTCTTTGCATTTACACAGCCTCAGGAAACCAACGGCCTGGCCTGGCCGCCGAGGCTCCCCCACCTGGGTGGATGGCTTTTTTCTTCCTTTCAGCTTAAATATTAGCTGTGGCCAGTGTGTATTCTTCGTTTGTGTTGGTGATCTGCATTTGCTTGTTGACCCTGTGTATACTTTGTCTCCACCTGAAAGCCCCCGAGACCTCCGGAAAAAGATCCTGGTCCGAGGGCCCTGTGGCCTGGAGCCACCCGGGCTTCTGGTGAAGTTTGGGAGACCCCATAGGGAAGGGGGTGGGGGGAAGGTAGGGTAGACTCTTAAGGAAGGCCTGAATAAATGGACGAACTTAAACTTGTATGCTCTAGTCAGAGCCTTCGAAGACATTTAGTGCTTGTTGCCTTTAGTGGTAGAGGGGCAGAATGTCCTCTCCATCCATCCCTAACAGACTCTGGGAGGGGGAAGCCCTTTAGTCTTCTCTGGCTCTCGATTCTCAGCATTTGGTACCTTAGAAAATAAAGTGATTGGGGGAGGACACTTTAGTGAAGGCTCCATCCATTAACCCACTCATATTCCCTCTCCTCTTCCTGCTTATTCTAGGGCTTCACTGGCCAAAGAGCTAGGTCACGCTTCCCTTAGGAAATATTGTGGGGAGTACCTGGGGGAGGCCGTAGAATTGTGGCTTTCTTGGTATTGAGGAAAGAATTGACACCCTTTTTTCTATAAAGTATTGGTCATTCCTATGAAACAGTGTATTCTTAATGGCTTCTCCCACTTCCTTAACCTGGCAGCATGCTGGCAGATGTTAATTGATGTTTAGTGCCTCAAGAACCCTGATCCAGAAGGAAATCTAAATAAAAATTAGGGTTTCAAAGGAGGCTGCCTGTTGTACATAGAGGAATGGGAAAATTACCCCCCAGAAGTCGCACCCTCTGCCTCCATTCTGTTTTCCCTTGGTGATGGGAAAAGAAGACTTGTCTTCATTTATCTTTAATTCCAGAAAGTCTAGCATGGTTTATACATAGCAGAAACCCCCAAACCTATAAGTTGCTGAGTAAATAAATGTCAGATTTCTGTAGGTGGCAATTGTTTTCTCTTTTGCCCCCAACTTGCTCTAGGAACTGATAAGTGGGAAAAAGCACTGTGCTTATTTAGGTCGCATGTAGCCTTAACTGAGTGACCCACAGATTTCACCTGTTCACCACAGTTCTTGATAAAGCTCTCAGCTCCTTGATTTTTCTGTCAAGGGCAAGTTCCTGGTGGCTGCCTGGGTTCCTTTTTGTTTTTGTTATGAAAAAGGCATACTTTTACTGTCACTATTTTATGGTTTAGAAATGGCTCCGAAAATATTGAGGTCTTTAGAAAGTTCTCTTTGCTAATTGGGAAACAACAAAATACAGCGAAGATACCAACAAAGTAGATGAAAGAAAATCATCAGAAGAGTTGAGATGACCAGAAGTAGAAGTTCTAGATGACGTTTTGTTTGATAGTCATTAAGTCCTATTGTTGTGAGGTCTCCATTTGAGTTTTCAATTAATTCTACCAGGGATCTCTTCTTGATCTAACTATCCTTATGTTATGAAGGGGAAAATCCCAGCATTAAAAGAAAGACCTGGCTTGTATGGAATGAAGCTATAGAAGTAAGTCAGTATGATCAAATTTCCTACCTAGCTCCCAGGGGAGAAGTCAGCATTTCACTCAAGCTACCCTTGGTGCTTGTCTCTCAAGGGGATGGCAGCTCTGAAACAGGAGACCTCTCCTTTTCTCCTCACCATTTTCCTCTTCTTTTCCTAAAAGCCTTTGTGTGAAACTTCAGTAGGCATGAATTGCTGGTCTCTCTGTCTCTAGAAAGAATTTCTTTGCAGGCTTTTCTTACCATTGTTTTGTTTATTTGTTTTTTAAACCAGGCCAGCAGTTGTTTTTTCCTTCCTCTTCTATAGACAACACATAGGAGTATGCTCCCTATAGTATGTATGGAGGGGAATTGATCTAGGCCTTTAGTAGTTTTTTTTTTTTTTTGCTTTTCTGAAAAGTCAATCAAACAAACAAGAAAAAACCTAAGCCTTTCTTATTAGGTGTCCTTGGACGGATTTGCAGGTTGATTTTGGGGGCCAGGGTGTGGAACCATCAGGGCCATTTTAATATATATTTTTTTCAGCCTTTGAGTGCAGAGTTTGAAGTTATGAAGTCAGAATTCATGTTGCTGTCTTGGTCTACATAAAAGCTATATTTAATTAGATAAACTCCTAGGCATTTAACAGTTCTATACAAATACAAACTTGAAATAACTCTAGACATACGTCATTTAGGAAAGAATAAATGAACTACAGAAATGTCCAAACTATGTAAATCCTAGAGTAGTCTGCTCTCCCATAAACACATTACAAGAGCCAAGGCATTTCCAGTCAAAACATCAGTAGAACCAGCAGCCTCTATCTTTATTATTTTATTAACAGCATTTTACATGGCATTTAACAAGCATGGCCTGCCTGCTTTGCATCATGACAGAATAAAGGCAAGAGAATAAGATGGGGAGGGTAGGAACATTCTCTGTTTCTAGTTTTGAGAACATTTTTTAGATTGGAAGTACCATGATAGCATGCCACTATGGCATCATTGGATTTGTTTCTCCTAGCTACAGGTAAATAGAAGTAGCTAGTTTAGTTTTTAAAATGCCTACCAAAGAAATAAGCCATTATTTTTACAATCCTCCCCCCCCCCTCCCCATACCAGAAAGACATAGGAAGTTATTTAGTAGATGTAATATTGCAGTATCGTTTTTTTGCTTTCTTAGCTGTCAAGTGAAACAGTGCATTCCAAGATACTCTTCCCTAGTAAGTTTATTGGTTTTTCTCTGTGAAGAAGTATTTGCCCAATATCGTTATTCTTTATCTTACTAGAAAGTTTATAATGAAAACTAATGCCTTTCTTAAGTCATAAAATGAGCCTTGTATGATTATTTAATTAAAATCTATTTAAAGACTGATTAGGCATGTAATTTGCACTAATAAGGATGATTATGGAAATGTTAAACTTAACAAAAAAATCATAAAGGCGACGTATTGATCAGTTGGGCGACCAGTAAGTGTCCAGTGAATTAAACAAATTTTGAGATGTGAGTCATAAAGCTGTCTTGAGGGATTGCAGGTCTCCTACCTTTTTAAGTGCTTTTTCACCAAGAAGGGAAAAACCTTAACTTTTAGAATATTTTTGATCTACATCCTACTTTGTTTGGTGAGTTCATGAATTTGTGAGACTCCATATCAAAATCTCTTCATCTGTCTTTAGTAGAACCCTTTCCAGGGGGGAAAATGTAGTTGTAGAGAAGTGATGTACTACAGATAGACAGGAGAGACACGAGGATAGCTCTGTTGCCAGAATAGTCAGCTGTAGTAAACATGGTCCTCTTTATCCTTAGGCAGAGAATTGGGGAGGGGGGGTGCTGGGGGTCCCATGTCCAGAGGGACCAGCCAGCTGCAATAGTTGGTGCTAAGGCACTGAAGGCAGACACAATGCTGCTGTTGTTGGTTTGATCTCTAACTGTGGATTGTTAGTCTGGATTTAACTATGTGGTGAGGGGGGGAATGTGAAGGCTGTTTACAGCTAGTGCAAATAATGTGACAGCTGTTGGAGCTCTAGCAGCCCTGCCCCTCTCCTGCACTTACACAAAGCTCTCACTTTGGGAGCAGAGAAACAACCACAGCTACACTAGTCCCAGCAGCAACAACCGGAGGTAGTTCCAGTTTGTGCCCATGTACTTCAGCACCCTGAACAAAGAAGAGTCTGAAGCTCCAATTGATAGAGTTCCAGATTTGGGATTTGTTTTGTCTGAAGGAGAGGAAGGTGTCTATTTAATGAGTTACAAGTCCCACCTAACTCCAAGCTTAAGGAGCTTAGGTTTTTTAGGTTGTCCCAGGTTTCAACAGCTTCTTGCATCTACCCCATAGATTTCTCTGAAAGTTGCAGGTAGAGGTTTAAGGAAGGTCCTCTTGGGAGCGAATACCTAAGCACAGGAATATGATTTAGGTGTGGGTGTGGATGTTGTCATAGGAGGCTAAGCCCTGTTTTGAATTTCACTCCTGTAATTGTTTACAGAATTGGAAAAGCAAGTGTGTATACTTATGGATACAGAGAATAGTTTTTTGTTTATAGCCCCCCCCCCCCTTGGCCTTCCCTGTCTCTACCCTCTTTCTCTCTTTGATATTAAAGGGTCTCCCCTTCAGTCACTCATAAAAAACTTGTCAAATGCAGGAAATAAAGGTGTAATCCTTAAATCTGCACAGTATACCACCCACTCTGACATGTTAAACGACTGCACACTGCCACAAACCTTCCACTAAATTACTAGCATGGGGCCAAAGCACTGTTGAGTAGTCAAAACGAAAAAGCAGTTGGTTCAGAGATATCACTTGAGCCAGAGAACGTTCTGCTGTAGCTTGCGCTCTCTGTTTTGCTGCCTTTTTCATCTCCTCAAGCTAAAATCTGAGTATTATGGATGGAAGAACCGAGATGAGTTTGGCAGTTCAACCTATTATCTTCTAGGCCCTGGGTTTCACTTCAGTCATATCCTGCCCTCTCTAAAATTTTGGCCATTGGACAATTGCCTTGACACAGGATGTATTTAAATCAGCCCGAGTTCTTCCTCAGCTCCTAGAGTTTTAAAAGTGAAGACTTTCAGAATTAGTCAATCCAATGAACAGTTCTATGCAAGGCACTGGGTAGAGTAAGCTAAAATTTTGCATTCTAAGTGATATTTCAGAGTCAATTCTGTAAATTAGCCTAATATAGCCTCTTTATATAAGATTGGTGTCATTTTCTGTAGGAATGTTGCTTGCGAAACCAGTTTCACCTTGGCAAACAGATAAACAAGCCTCAATCTCCAAAACAGGTGATTTTTTTTTCTCCTTTCAAATCTCTTAAAGCAACCTAGCAGTATTTCCAGGATTATTCTAGTGTTTGTGAGAGGGGATGTTTATTGCTTTTTTTTTTTGAAGCAAATGCAAATTAGAGAAAAAATAATTTTCTTTCAAGGATATGCAATGCATTAGTTACTTGTTATCGGACTTAGAAGCAGACCTCATTTGCTAGTCTGCCAACTCGCTCACATCTGCTCTTAGCTATTCAGGGTATTTTAACCTTGGCTGTGTAGTGTCTTAGTCCCCCAATCAAACATGAGTAATTAAGAGCTAAACAGCTACAAAAATTCATTGACCCCCATCTGTATCACAGTTGTTCCACGGCTTTGTTTTGATGCTTAGAGTTCCAGCCTGGGTCTTACTATTCTTGTTGGGGGAGAGGAGGGGAGGCGGAGACAGGTTGGGGGGCAGGACTGAATTCCCTTTTCTGTCTGATTGGAATCCACTCCCATCCCCCTTTCCTGAAGTGGACATCTATGCTTTACTGTTAGCAAAAGGAAGATGCAAGAACTGTGGAAAACTTTCGTTTTTAAAAAGTAGCGTCTATTCATGTTGGTCGCCACTATAGTAAACATAAATGGAACATTCACGATCAGGAATTCTTTCTTGGTGTGGAGGTGGGCGCGTTGGGAGGATCCATTAGTAAAGTTGTCCAGTTTGGCTGCAAGTCGTAAAATTGGGGACCTGGCTTTCCACTTGGCATTTTTCTTTGAAAACAAACCTTAGAGATGATTGGTGGTGTCATGTTGTGGGTGCCTCCCCACCCCCATCCCATTATAAAAGTTGAGTTCACCTGGAGGGTTGGAAACAGGGGGGTCCTTTTTCTGTGGAAAAGAGGCCCCTTCTACTTAAGAGGGGTTCTTCAGTACCCCGTTTGGCTATAGCCACAAACAAAAAGGGACCCCTTGATGGGGGGGCTTATTTTAAAGAGCGCCCCAACTTACTGGTTCCTCTCACTTCGTGCCAGTAGGCCTGTCCAAACTCTAAGCCTATCCCACCAACGGGGGGGGGGGGGGTAGGCCCAGTGAGGTGGCCGGCACTGCAATGACACGACCTTTCTAACCATAGGTGAGCTATTAGAGAGGCAGCGAACCAAGTTTAATGTATCTGCCTGGCTGCATGCCGGCCATTTGCCGAATAACGAGGAAGCTGTTTTCTATTCGGGCTGGTGCTGGGCAGTCCTCATTTGGGACTCTGGGTTTCCGGTGACCGGAGCGAAGTGAGCTCGAGGAGCTCCAGGCGGCTTAGTAACGGGTGGTGTCAGCTCCTCGGATCCACCGCTCTCCTGCGGGGGTGGGGGGACACCCTTAGGCAAAGACATTCCCAGGATCCATGCCTGCCCTCGTCCTCCCCCGGTAGATCGAGACCTGTGGAGTGCCCTCTCCCCGCCTTTGGCCAGCTCTTGGCTCCGCTGGCCTGGCCTCTTGTTTGTGTGAAGAGGTTTCCGTGGCGGGAGTAAAATCCAGAAGAATGGGAAAGAGGTTTGCGGTAGTACGGCCCTCCTGGGCGCCCCGCCCCGCCCCACGTTAGGGGGTGTGGGGGTCAGCCTCCAGCCTGGTGTCTCTTTTCTTCCAACCTCCCCTTGCGGAAGTCACTGCACCTTTTCAACTTCAATTGTAGCCCAGCTCTCTATGGCAACGTGTGTGTTCTCCCCCCCCCCCCCCCCAGGAAGCTTCATGATTGCAGCACGAGCAAAGGGGCTGGCACGCGTGGGAGAGAACTTGCCACTGCGGTGATGGCTTGATACCCTAAGCTTAACTGGCCAGACCAGCGTGGAGGGCGGAAAAGCGAGAGGCTCGAGGGCGCGCCGTGTTTCTTACTTGCCCGGGAGTTTACGGACTGGCCCTGAGGCGGGTCGGACGCTGCAGGAAAAAAAGGGTTAAAACGGGGGCTGGCTTGGGTAGTGGAGGCCCAGGCCTGTCTCTCCTTCATACTTTGCCCCGGGTATGAAACGTTGGCGTTATTACCTGAAATAGGCGTTAGTGCCAAGCTTATTGCCTCTGCCCCTCCAGATCTCGGTCCGTTCTCCATCCCTTCCCAACCCCCAACCGAGCAGCCGCCGCCGCCTGTTGTCCTTGGCAGCAGTCGCGGCGGAAACCTCGTGCGTGCGTGCGCGCGCGCGCGTGTTTGTATGTGTGTGTGTGTGTGTGTGTGTGTGTGTAAAATGGCGGGTCCGGGTTCAGCCCGAGAGACTTGCCGCGGCAAGGCTTAATCTCCGGCCTGGCCTACAGGGTCTTGGGGGAGAAGCAGAAGGGAAATCCGGGGCGGAGGGGGAGGGACGGGGAAGCCCGGGAAAGGGGTGGGGTCAGCGAGTCCTGGCTTGGGCCTGAGGGCTGGAGCTGGTTGCTAGTCTAATCTATTCAGTATCTGGGCACCTCTGTTCGTCAAATAGCTGGGGGGCATGGAGGGGGGAAGATGAGTCAGCTGGGGGGCTGGGGGGAGTAGGGAAGCTCGGTTCCGGAGTTCGCCGTAGCAGAAACATCTCTTTGTTGCTGATTGCGGGGTGGGGGGGCAGTCTTCCTCCCGAAGCATTTCGATTTATTTGGGGTTGGGGACATGTCACGCCAAGTAAGTTCTAAAACGTTGCCTGGCATTGAGACCGTGGCCCCCCATTCTCCACCAGTCGCTGCCTGTTTGCTACAGGTCTGGCTCTGTCCCTGCTCCCTCCCACTCATTCGAATGCTTTGAATCGGTCGGCTCACCTGCTCGTCCCTAAGTGAAGGGAAGGAAGACGTGCTCTGTTCCTCTCTTCCCCCGACCCCCGCCCTACTCACCTTTCTCGCTCTTAAATGTAGTACTAATGCAAAACGGGGGAGGAGGAAGCCAGCACGAGGGAGGGAGAGCGCGCGTACGCGCGAGCGCCGGGAGGGAGCTGGAATAGAGAAATATTTGCCTGGGGGGAGCATATGTTTTGGTGCTGCTGTGTGACTTTCGCCAGTCGGAGGCGTGACTGACAGAGAAAGGCGAACTGCCTCCTCTGGCCCTGCTCTCCAGGCCCCTCCATCCCTTCCCTTTCTCCCCATCCCCCTTTCCTCTCGTAGCGACTGAGCTACGCCTGTCCGTACCTTTCGGGCTTGCTCTCTCCCATCTACCAAGCCCACAAGCTGCTGAGCTAGTGGGCGAGCCAAAGACAGATACAAGCACGCACATCCGGAGGGGGGGAGCTGGGGGGCAGGGGGTACTGGGGCGGGGCCGGCGGCAGCGTCGGAGGCTCCAGCTGCCTCGGAACTGCTAGGCGATGCTGTTGCTGCCGTTGCCGCTGCCGCGTTTTGTTTACCAGCCTGCCGGGTGGAAAGTCCTGGTAGCCTCGCGCAACACGTGACAGTATGGGAGCCTCGGGACGTTGTGGGGAGGGAGGAATGATCTCTCTACATCCTCCACCTTTAAAAGAAGTCCTTAAATAGAATCTTCATCACTTGCTTTTTTTTTTAAACACCCCAAATGTATCGTTGTGTGTGACTCAAGATGTATTTTCGAGATCGAGGAGAGGAGGACCAAGTTCTGGTTGCTCATTGTAGTTAAGCTTTCTGGTTATACGAAATACCAAGGGCTGGGTAAAGGTCACAACTTCTCCGCTAATCCGTGGTCGCCGGGACTCTGCTGCCTTCTGGCTCGCCTTCCTGACTCTTTGTACTTTCCCCTCTCCCTCCCCTCCCCCTGCGTTCGGAGGGGCAGGAAACTAGGGGAAACAGTAACTGGGGGGGTTATTTTGTTACACTTCAGGATGGAGGAGAGTGATAGGCTAATGGGAGCAGGTTCCCTGGCTTAAGGCTTTCCTACAGTTTAGAGAGTTCGATAGTTAAAATAAATCTTCTGGGGCCAGAGCTTGTCCAGGTAGTGGTGCGAACTAACCTGTTGGAGGTTTGAAAAGGGTCCTAGGCCTGCTACACTCAGTCCCTTGGTACTGACACTGCTGCTTAACGGCACCGAGCCTCCTCCTTGGTCTTGATTCCCAACCAATGGTTTTGAGAGCTATCTAATGGGACTGAAGTTATCTGCCTATGAGACATACTCTTTCTGATTGCGGAAAGGGAAAAAAACTTTTTTTCATTTCAGACTTCCCTAACCCCCCTTATCTTTTTGGCTTAATGCCCCTTATAAGGCTTTTTTAACAATTCTAGAAAATGATCACAGTAGGAGCCTTGAACCAAAATGAGAGAAACTGAGAGAGTTGAGAGAATATATAGCATTGTTTAATTTCCAAAAGCCAAGATTATTTGGTTTTTAATTTTTTTTTCTTTGGTGTCACGGGATGTGCAGACCGTAACCCATCCAAAGCCTGCTGTTGTGCTGATGATCAGTCAAGGCCAAGGCAGTGGAAATTGGCTAGGTGCCAGGAAGATGGACTGGAAAAAGAATAGAGACTTAAGGTGGCAAAAGAAACCTAGTTCTTGTAACTTTATTATAATATTCCCACCCCACCCGTACACCTTCCAGTTCTTTCCTTGCCTGCCCCAGGGTCACTATTTGTTTTGAAGCAATCAAGACATCCTCATTCCAGGAAGGCAAGAGGAGTGGTAGATGATGAGCATTGTAAAGGTCTATACTGCTTTATCTCTAAATGGTATCATCTCTACACATTCCAAATTTAAAATATTTTTTGACTAATACCTTCTTAGCTTCAGGGCCCTTCCTACCACCCCACCCCCATTCACATGAATTGGATTTTTCTAGTGAGTTTCCATGCCAAGACAGTATATTGCTAACAGAACTTTTCTGCCAGTCACTTGTCATCAGGCCTCACCAAGTTCTGACCCAAATGGAAAGTCTCCCTGGTTTTCTTTTAGTGTATTGCCAAAACATGGGGAGGGGAGGGAGGGAGAGACAGAGAACTTCGAAGAACAGATGCAGTATTGTGTGTTTGCATTTTGCAAGCCCCTTTCTGAGGGAACTAGATGTTCCAGACTCTGGGTATTCCATTGGCTATGATGTTTTCAGTTTGCTCCTTAGAAACTAGACACCAGCCAACCCCTACAGAACCAACACTACCTCGTCTTTCCTCAAAGTAAAAAAGTAGCTAAAGTCCAAAACAAAGGTTCAATTTTGCTGCCTACAAGTGAAAAGGTAGCAAGTAGAGGACACTTTTTAAAACTGAATCATAACCACACCCATCACCATTTTTTAAAAAATGCCACCAAGAATTCTGTAATTCAGTGGCATAAGACCTTTCGTTTCCTGATTCCCTGGTTTTACTAGTTGACTTTCCATGGCCGTAATGCTTGCCTTTCTCATCTTCACCTCCTGGTTTTCCAGACTTTTCTCAAGTCCCAACTAAAGTTCTACCCTATAAGTGAAACCTTTCCTAATCCCCCTTGACCTTCTGTGTTGATTATTTCTCATTTATGCTGTATGTAAGTTTGTAGTTATTTGCATGTTTTCTTTCCTATTCAGTTGTAAGATCCTTAAAGATAGGAATTTTTTTTTTACCTTTCTTTGTATCCCCATCAGTTGGCACATACTAGGCACTTAATGTTTATCAACTTAGCTGACTGTCATTTTGACAATTATTGTTCAGATCAAGATGCCTATGTGTGTCTTGATAACAAGAAGTTGTGGAGTGGTTCGACCAAGAATTATTAGGGCAAATCAGTTTTTATTTATAACAAAACTTTTATACTTACAAAGGAAATACTATACTTGACAGTAGTGGGGTTGTGGGGATTTGGAGTCAGACCTGGGTTCAAATTGTGCCTGTGATTCTCTTCAACTCTGACCATTGGCCAAGTCCCCTGGCCTCTCTGAGTGAGCCTCAATTCCTTTATCTGTAAAATAGGGGCAAAAACCACCTCACAAAGGTTATGGTAAGGCTCAATTGAGATGCAAAGTACTTTGCAAACTTTAGATTAGTATAATTTGTCAGTTAACAGTAGACTGTCAATATTCCATTTCCTTGCATTGTCTGTTCCCCTTGAGTGTAATGCAGTCCCTTAGCCCTTTGTTTTTTAGCATTTTTCCCCCCTTTCAAAATTCAGCTCTGGTACCACCTTCTACAACAGATTTTCTTAACTTAGGATCTGCAAACAGTGATTAGTTTCTTTTCTAATCATATATTTCATTTTATATATTTATTTTGAGAAGGGGTTCCTAGGTGGGTTCATGACACAAATTTTTGCTTAAGACCTCTGTTCACAAAACTTTTGACGAATGACCTCCACTCAGAGTTATATTTCTTTTTTGTGTGTTGTCTCCTCAAATAAAATGTAAGCTCCTTGAGGGCAAGCACATTTGTTTCATTTTATCTTGACTCCCCAGCACCTAGCAGTCTTGCACATTGTAGTTGCTTAATAAATTTTTGTTGATATGACATAATTCTTTGCCAGTGTGAATTTCCTAGTTATCTTTGGGCAGTCACAAGAATCAAGCTTATTGAAAGTCATTAGTTAACGGTTTCGGTTGTTGGCATTATCAGCAGGTCTTTGGTTATTGTGCGGTGGAGAATTTGATAGAAGATAGTTGAGTTTTAGCCATGGACATACCCATGCTCTATCTTTGCAAAGGTCAAACTGTCAATAAATCAGTCCAGAGTGCTCACTGTGTGCTAAATGTTGAGCCTAGAAAGACAAAACTGAAAAGTCCCTGTGCTCAAGGAACGAAAATGTTGACACTAATTTGATACATTAAAAGTGAATTCTTGGGTGATTTGGGAAAGTAATGAATTATCAATTAGCCAGCCAGTATCCAGGAAAGACTCATCTAGGTGGCAATTGAGCTAAATTTTCAAGGAAACCAGGGATTGGGAATGGGGGTGGCGGGGGCAGATGTACACTATAGGTAGAAATGTGGAAGTTAGAGCATTTGTGTTCAGAATAATTAAGATTGGCAAAGTACGTGGAGGGAGAATAATGTGCAAAAAGTCTAGAAAGGTAAGAATGGACCAGGTTGGGAAGGGATTAAAATGCCAAGAAGAAGAAAGTCAGTCATGAAATTACCTAGATAGAAGGTGGCAAGGGGAAAGTATGTCTTGGTTGCCCCTGTAGCCACACATAAATAGGAAAAGCAGACGGGGTAGTAGCAGTGAGTTGTGAGAGAGGGGGGGAAAATACACATGGGGGGGGGATAAATGATTTCAGGATTTGGAAGACAGCAGTGTTACTTAGTAATGGTCAAGTGGCCTATTCTAAGTATCTCTGTACACTTAGAAGAGGGCAGTTTGTTTAAAAGCAAGAATTCTGCCTTCTCCCTTAACCTGGGAAGAAAGGAGAGCCTGAAGAGTTAAGTCTGTTGCTTGTTCAAATGAAATTACGGCTGGCAGTGGCGCCGCTGTTTGTTCAACAGACCTCCACTTTTAAACAGTTCACAAAAAGTTCATTGGGGCCGGGAAAGATTATAAATATATGTGCTATTGTGTCCCACAGTACCATACAACAGCAGAAACCCCCTCCTCAACAGACCTAGGACTTTACTGAGAGTCCCCCATATATTAAGGGAAAACCACTATGCCCCTCTCCCAGAGATAGAAGAGACCATTCTTAAACCAAGTGTCAACAATCAGTAAAGTAATAATGTGCAGCCTGTAGGAAGAGATCAGGAGTAGCCAGTAAGTGGGATGATCTTTAAAGGCCTAGCAGCCTGGTTAAAAAGGCACATTTAAATACATTTCCAGTCAGGTGCTGCTTATGCTGAAGCAGGAACCAGTGTTTCCACAAAGGAGTTGGGGTGGGGTAGGTGGATCAGGGATTTGAAGATGAGTAAATTGAGCCTTGGGATTCCCTGGGAAAGGGTTAGAGGGGAATGCTGTCCAGGTGAGGTATGTTGTCCTAATGAAGTGGAGAAGTCAAGGCACTTGTGGGGTAATTTTTGATCAATATGGGACAACTGGAATGGATAATTTCAATAGCCCATCTCCATTTAGATCCCTTTTTATGAGATTTTTTAGTCTAAATTATTTCTTTTCTCCATTGGATCCTTGCCCTTACACATATTTATTGTAGGGAAGGTTGAAATTTCTTTGTGTGTGAACCATTTGCTTTTAGAGTGTTTGGGTTTTCTCTTCCCATTATTATTAAATTATTATTATTTGCTATTCTAGCTTGAAACCCAATTCAGCAAGTAGCCCTCAACACAGTTTCAACATTTCAATGTCATAGACATCAGGGGAATGACATTCTTTAATTCAAGCATAGTGCAGCCCTAATGTTAATGATATCCTAGTAAGAAAGCAAAGATGATTAGCATGATTCTTTTGACAGGAACCACCTGAAATCCTCCGTTTTTTAAAAAGGCAGGAGGATTTGGGACAGTTTGCTCTAGAACCATCACTCCAACCACCAAAGCTTAGTTGATTTCATATATAGGAGAATATAGCCAGATAACTAAGTCTTATGGAAACCCCTAAATCCATCTTCTCAGGCTAGCCAGCACCACATTGAGCAGCCTGTGCATCAGGAAACCAGTAAATCTGTCTAAAGAAAGTGTTTTCCTGGTGAAATAACTTTTGAATAACACTCATCTCTACAGATTTCTACTCGCTCTGTAGGTGGATTTTTTTCTGTTCCAGTGTCATTTTTGATTGATACTCTATTCTGGGAGTGGAAGTAGAAGTAATCTACTATTAATATATATTGTTCTAGGTGTTGGGTGGGAAGACTCAATGAAAGACCTAAGAAAAATAAAATCAAAGGGATTTCCTTGCTTTGGGATCCATCCTCCCCTTTCCCCCCTCCCCAGCATGCCTGCGCCCGCGCAAACACACACACACACACACACACACACACACACATTCATTCCACTCTA
The DNA here is from genome assembly GCF_027887165.1 of Monodelphis domestica. Taxonomy (NCBI): domain Eukaryota; kingdom Metazoa; phylum Chordata; class Mammalia; order Didelphimorphia; family Didelphidae; genus Monodelphis; species Monodelphis domestica. The sequence goes on from NC_077230.1 coordinate 23,045,443, forward strand.
GTGAAACGTTCTGGGAACGTGTGGTGCCTCCAATCGACCTCATGCAATCTGGTTCCCTGCTCTGTTCAGTACAAATGTAAAAGCAATCATTTGCATATTTTTCAGGCTAACAAAGGAAGTGTGTCTACTTGCGAAGCATTTGGGCTTTTCTGAAACTGTGTGGGTGTGTGTGTGAGGGAGAGAAGAAAGAAAAGTTCCCCCAGTGGTCACATAGAGATTATTTCACTGGGGTAATACATTGGGGGTGGGGGGTGGAAAGGAAGGAAGAGCCCAGGGATGTCCTGAGCATTAAAGGATTCCTATTTATTAACCCAGCATTTAGCAGCAGGATTCAGGCAGAAATTCAGTCAAAAGAAACAACTCAACCTCCAAAGAGCAATTAAAATCCTGCACTGGGATAAATCATGTGCTGTGATAATCCTGTTAATAAAATGCAGCTTGTCCTGACACTTCACTCATGCAGCAAACTAGAATTTAATGCAGGTGGGAGATGGCAAGAGGAAATAAAAGGTGAAGAGGCTTTCCTGTCTTCCCTTTATCCCTTCTCTTTTCCCTTAGTCTAGGGACTTTTCTATTTAGCAGAAGGTCTAGTACTTCTCCTTTTGCCAGCAGCTCAGTTGGGTCAGGACTTATGCTGCTAGCTAATGATTTCTTTCCCCAAGTAAGCAGGTGTCATTGAATTAGCTCTCACCCTCCGATCACTGGGGTTGAAATAGCCCCAGGTTTGGTGCTTAATCTGATCTTGAGTTAGGGTAGAGGTTTCGGCACCGTCAAATTCGATGTTTGTGTTTATTAGCCCCATTGCAGAAAAGCACACGGTGCCCAAGGCCTTATTCTAGTTTTCCTTACTTTCCTAGCCCCCCCTCCCCCCAGCTCAAAATGTATATAAGCTCAACAACACCACAAACTAAGATGATTGGAGTGTGTCCCTCCGCGTGTTCCTGTGGACTGGTCTATTGTTGATGTTAAACTTTTCATTGTAGCTTAAAGGGGAGGAGGAAAAGTGTGTTTTGGAATCTTGTGCTTGCCTTCCCCTATCCGCTGGGTCCCTAGAAGATTGAGTAGTCCGAGTTGATCAGTCTTGTCGTTTTCCTAACTCACATGAAATGAACTAGAGAAACTTTATTTTTGGATAGACCTAGAATGAGCTTTAATTTTATTGCTGTTACTGGAAAAACGCCATGTTCTTTGACCTAGAAATGCCCTCCATTTCCCCCCTTTTCTGCTGGGTATCTGCCGCCTCTTTCAAGGCAGCATATTACCCTCACCAATTTGGCATTCATTATTAATTACTTGGAGGGAGGCTTGCCATGTTGTCCTGCTTTCTACTTCCCTCTATGAATTTCATCTCAACTTTGTGGTGGTTTTTTTATATTATTTTCATAGCCTAAAACCGTGAAGAAAAGCTGCGATTTAAGAAGACGTCATGCTTTCTGCAACCCCCCTGTATGGCAATGTTCATAGCTGGATGAACAATGAAAGGGTCCGAATGTGTGGAATTAATGAAGAGAGGTAAATGTTCTAGTTTAGGTCTAGAGACACCCTTTCCTAACCTTTTCCCCCAAAGAGGGAGGATTTGAGGCCCACCTCCCCACCCCCACCCCATACTGTACTCCTTTGGGTCCTGCCTGGAGGGAGGTACAAAGGGACTCTGTGGCCACCACCTTACAGCAGCCATAGCTTTCCCAAAAAGGGTGGGGAATAAAGATCTGCCTGTCTAGCCAGCAGCCCTTGATTTACAGTTTTAACAGGCAACCTGGCTCAGTGAAGCATTGACGCCCTTTAAAAGATTAGCCCCTAAAGCGGCCTTTCAATGCACTTTCATACTTAATTTATTATTTCATATTTATGAAGGAGAATTAATCCCAGTCTATATGCTGCTTTAACTCTAAATGTCAGGAGTGTGGGCCCAGGTGGGTTGGCGTTGGATATGGGTTTAAAACAAATAGTTTGCTCAGTAATAAACGGAGAAACAGCCGCCCTTTTCTTCATTTAAGTCTCAGGTTCCTTATTGCCCTCCTAGTGGCTTGCCCTTCCTCTGAACACATTTTCTCCTGATTTCCATCCTTCAACAATTCAGTTAGGCTTCCTAATCAGTGATTTTGGAGCAGTGGGGTAAAGGCAGCTAAGCATTAGATGATTGAAGCTGCTCTTCTGGGTAATGACGAAACTTTCCTTCTGCTGCATGTCAGCAGTTTTATCCCTGGGATTTGGAAGTTGGCACCAAGGTATATTCTTTTATCAATGCTTTCTGTGATAACAAGTCTCAGTGCTACTGCATCGGCATGGCACAGATGTGCAGTTCCTTTTTAGCATGGAACAGCTGACATTTATATATTAGTATCTGTGTCTCCCTACACACGATATTCTCTCTCAATCATTTCTTTATAGATAATCAAATGTAGCTTTATTATCAATGTGGAAACCAATTTTCATAGTCCATGGCAAAGATCTTGACTTTGGGGAAAGTTCTGAGGGTGATTGTGACTTTATTGAGAGCTTGCTCTGTGGACCAATCAATTCTTGATAATTCAGGGGGGTTATTAATCCAATTTGAATTTTATCTAGACTGCTGAGCTTCTTTCCATCTCTTTAGGACCATTTTACTTCTGATAATCCCATTTCCTAGTGGAATGTCTAAGGGCAAGATGAGAAAGTTTACATCAGTCTGAATAGCAGCATTTAGCTTGGTGTAGGGGAAAAGAGGTTAGAATAGTTCATGACTTTTTTTTTTTTAATGAAAAGTCCTATCCATGAATTTAATATGAATTGATGTTACCTAGAGACCTCTCTTTAACCATAAATTAAGGAGACTGGACCCTGCCTTTCAAGTAAATTTAACTTTTAAAAATCACCATCATTTGGGGGAAATGGAAGTAGTGATTATATTTTAGTTTAGAGTGAAGTATTATTAGGTCAAGTTTTTTTAATGGAGTTATTAGGAAGTAGTTTATCCTGGGAAATTTGAGAATGTTTTCCTGAGTGAGGAATGTTTCATGCAGCTGGTATAATCCTTTGTAATAGGAAAATTCCAGTAAGTGATGGTGAAGCTCCGAAAGCCAGACTGGAACTGAGGGAAGAAAACCCCTTAAACCACAGCGTGGTAAGAGATGAATGGTGTCATACTGACAATTTCTGATTCAGTGGTCGATCTTCTATTGTTTTACAATGAATTTTTAAAAAATATTTTATCAATGGGAAACAGTTTCTTTTTTTTAAAAAACCTACCTCCATCCCCAGTTGTTTCTGCTGAGAAATCTGTATGGTGAGGGATGAGGTAAAAGTTTGTTGAGTATACTAAGCTCCTAGGCTGTCTTTTCATCCTTTCATTCTCTGGAGAAGTATACATGTTCTCAGGTCCCTTTTGGCTGGTGGTAGACCACCAGCATTTACTCTGATAATAAGCAGTGGCACATTAGCAGTTCCAGCTGGACAAATTTCCCGTCGTCTTCAAATCGACACTTAAGGTTTGGTTTATAGGGTTTAACTTTACAGTGAAATGTGAAGCGTTTGGCCATCCCTTTGGACAGTAGAGTCAGCATCAGTAGAAAATGATGTTGGACTCATGCCCTCATACTACAGAATTGAGACATTTAAGACCCCCCGTTTCTAGTTTTCCTTAAAGAATACTCTCTTTTTAGGGATAATAACTCCCTTTTTTGTTTCCAAGAAAGGAAGACATGGTGAGACTTACTGCTTTTCTCAGGGTCCTCAGACCCCTTCAGGATTGCTCTGACGATAGCGGAACTGTTGTCGTCTCAGTTGTAGTAAAGAGTTTCTGCTGAATGGAGGGAATGTCTTTTCTTTTCTTTTCTTTTCTTTTTTTTTTGCTTGGGTAACTTTTTTTTTGAATGGAGGGAATTTCAAGATAATTTATTATTAAATTAATGTAAGATAGATCAGACCCTAAGTATATAAAGAGTGCATGTTTCAAACTAGCTGAACAGAGGTGAGTTTCAACAAAGCATTCTAAGAGAGGCCCATAGGCAGGAGGAAAATCAATCTTGGAGTCCTCCTGCTTGATATTAGTTACCCTTATGTTTAACTATTGTAATGATCAGTGTGTATTGTTTTCCCTGAAAGTTAATAATGCATCTATAGTGGTAAGTTAAAAGATTGGTTTTAGTCACTGAGCTTCAAATAATTTTTGCATTTCTTATTCTACAAAGGTGGATGCAACTACAGCACAGCGCATTGACAGTCTTGCAGCTCTGACTATGGACAGGACTGGACTTATACGGGAAGGACTCAGAGTCCCCAGTAATATTGTCTATTCCAGTTTGTGTGGACTTGGCTCAGAGAAAGGACGAGATGCTGCCACAAGTGCTATAGCTAGTCTCGGATTTACCCCTGAACGAAATCCAGAGATTCAGTTCAAGCCTAATCCTTCTGAGACAGTAGAAACATCCGCTGTCCCTGGAAAACCCCCAAATGGTTTTAATACTATATACAAAACACCACCAGGAATACAGAAAAGTTCTGTTCCCACTGGGGAAGCCTTAGGGCTGGACAGAACTGCAAGTGACAAGCAGAGTCCTCTTAACATCAATGGTGCTAGTTACCTAAGGCTCCCCTGGGGAAGTCCTTATGTGGAGGGTGGAGGCACACCAGCCATGTATCCTTTCCTTGACTCACCAAATAAGTATTCGTTAAATATGTACAAGGCATTGCTACCTCAGCAGTCCTACAGCTTGCCCCCACACTTGGCCTATTCACCAGTCTGCACCAATGGTGAGCGTTTTTTATATTTACCACCACCTCACTACGTCAGTCCCCACATTCCTTCATCCTTAGCTTCACCAATGAGGATTTCCACTGCTTCAGCCTCCCCAGCCATCCCCCCTCTTGTTCACTGCCCAGACAAAAACCTACCTTGGAAGATGGGAGTCAGTCCTGGGAATCCTGTTGATTCACATGCCTTTCCACACATTCAGAACAACAAGCAGCCCAGGGTCCCTTCTGCCAAGACAGCTACTAGCAATCTGCCAGGGGACCCTGCCCTCTTGTTGCCCCCTTCGCCCCGACCATCACCCCGAATCCACCTTCCCACACAGCCTGCAGACACCTACTCCGAATTCCATAAGCATTATGCCAGGATCTCCACCTCTCCTTCTTCAGTGACCCTATCAAAGCCATATATGAATGTAAGCAATGAGTTCCCCACAGCTAGGCTCTCCAATGGGAAATTTCCCAAGACCCATGAGGTGGGTGAAAGTGCACAGCCAGCCCCTGGGCACTCCAGGAAAACAGCAGCTCACGAGAGAAAGGATGGTAGATCACCTCCCCTCCTAGAAAAACAGACAGCTACCAAAGATGTCACAGATAAACCACTAGACTTGTCATCAAAAGTTGTGGATGCTGAGACTTCCAAATCTGACCACATTAAAAAAATTGCTCCCACCACGGTCCTCGTTCAAAGCAGGGCTGGAAATGGGCTAATATTATCTGGAAGTGATGTTCCAAAAGAAACCGTTTCTCCTTCAGGAAATAACTGTCCTCTATATAGACCTGAAATCATTAGTACTGCTCCCTCATCCTGGGTCGTTCCCGGTCCAAGTCCCAATGAAGAGAACAGCGGCAAAAACATACAGTTGAAAAACAAAGCGTTAGACTGGGTCATTCCACAACAGAGGAGTTCTTCTTGTCCTAGAATGGGGGCCACAGATACCATAGTCAATAACATTTCAGGGTCCTTGTCAAATGCAGGTCGTCCCGCATCTGCTTCACCTGCTCCAAATGCCAATACAGACTGCACGAAGACAAACAGAAACGCCCTCGATACGACACCATCCGTCATACAGCACGTGGGTCAGCCTCCTATCACAACAGTGGCCTCTGCCAAGCATAATAGCAGCAGCAACAAGGTGGCCAAGTCCAGTAGCACAGAACCAAGTTTCAAAGCAAATGAGAATGGCCTCCCACCAGGTTCGATATTTTTAACTCCAAACGAGGCCTTCCGGTCCCCACCAATTCCTTACCCTAGAAGTTACCTCCCATATTCAGCCCCCGAAGGTATTGCTATCAGTCCTCTGTCCCTACATGGAAAGGGGCCTGTCTACCCTCATCCAGTGTTGTTACCCAATGGCAGTCTGTTTCCGGGGCACCTTGCCCCCAAACCAGGAATTCCCTACACCCTGCCTACAAGTAGGCCTGAATTTGTGACCTACCAAGATGCGTTGGGCTTGGGCATGGTGCATCCCATGCTGTTACCCCACACCCCTTTAGAAATCACGAAAGAGGAAAAGCCAGAAAGGAGATCGCGATCTCACGAAAGGCCCCGCTATGAGGATCCGGCTGTCAGGAGTCGATTTCCTGAGATGTTGGAAGCTAGCAGCACTAAGTTGCATGCTGAGGCGCCTCCCGATAAGAACCCGAAATTGCACTCCGGCTGGAATCACAGTAAAGCTAGTGTCAAAAGTGATAAGCTAGTCTACATAGATCTACTTCGAGAGGAGCCGGATGCTAAGAATGAAACCAGTTTAAGCAAACCTGGCTTTGTGACTGAGAGCAGCAATCAGACTGATGACCCCCCCAAACCTATGGCGGAGCAGGTGCTGCAGCAGCGCAGAGAGCTTATTGCAATGAGAGAGGAGTATGGTCGGAGCAATGATTTCCATGAAGCATATACTTTTAAACAGGCTTCCAACCCACCAGTGTTCAGCTTAAGAAAAGATAACATTTCAGTAAACCCTAACAAAGAGAACCTAGTTCAGCCTTCTGCTCCATTCCTGGAGCCAGCTCATGGAAATGATGGTTCAGCCGTCACTTTTGGTAAAGCCCAAGATGATACCAAACCATTTTGTGTGGGAAATGCCCCGAGTATTGACGTCAACCCCACATATACCAAAGATGGATCTGATGACTTAGATTCTAATGATAGCAAACTTTTGAAGCCCAAGCCATCTAAGTTGGCGAAAAGAATCGCGAACTCTGCTGGTTATGTAGGTGACCGATTCAAGTGTGTCACCACCGAACTGTATGCAGATTCCAGCCAACTCAGCAGAGAGCAGCGGGCACTGCAGGTGAGTCCTGAATACTTCAATAACTAGCTTCAGTATTTGCCAGTTTTGAAACTGAACCGTATTAAACAGTATTGGGGGTATATAGTAGCTCTTGTCAGGACTCCTATCAGAGATTGATAACTTAAAAGTTTACGATAAATGTGTATGTGTTAAATTTGTGTAGTAAGAGAATGGGAGTGAGTGGTAGCCAATAGTTAGGAGTTACGTGTATCCAAGCTGTTTTAAATTATAGCTTCAAAAGAACTCCACCAAAGTGCTGGTAATTTAAGTGTTAGATATGGTGGAGGCTAGCCAAAGACTGCATGATGTTAACCTATTGGTTGCTGTGATTTCTTGGCCTTTACTTTTAGATATCAAATGTATCTAGAAGTTCTGATTAGTATGCTATAGTAGGTGATACTTGGTGGAGTAGAATAGCAGCCACTTTGTGCCTTTAGGTTTCGTGCAACTTTTGACCAACAACAACAACAAAAAACTAGTTTAAAGGGATAGAAGCTGTATGTTATCTTGTTAGTGAGCTATAACAGATATGTACTGGAATTTCCTAAGATTTTTTTTTACTTGTTAAAAGATAGTATAGCCAAATTGTTTTGCAATGTTAAGAAAAAATTGGTTTATGCTTATAAAAATGGATGAAATTATCTAAATGATCCATTGAGTGCCCATTTTAATTACATAGATGGAAGGATTACAAGAGGACAGTATTTTATGTCTACCTGCTGCTTACTGTGAGGTCAGTTCTTCAAATTTTTATTATTAGAATCTTACATAAACCTTTGAGTTAAATTTCGTTTCCAAATACACAAAGGGAAGTTTGTGGGCCATGGTCGTCTTTATTCATTGTGCAGTTTGTTTGTGTCTTTGTTTTTTCTTTTCATTTTTTTCTTTTCTTTTGTTTTTGTTTTTGTTATGTTTACTTTCAAAAGAGAACACTTTTGTCTTTAATACAGTGTGTATACATATATATGTATATATATACACACATACACATCTCTAGAGCTATGTACATGTAACTGTAATAAAGAAATGTGTGACTATTTGCATATAGATACTGTTAAGTTTTGTTTTGTACAACTCAGATATATTAAATTTCTATATCTCATAAACTTTGGTTGGTTTTGACCAGACTTGTCTTTGGAAATGCTTTCCTGTAAGGTAAGGTCAATTAAGTAGTTTTTATTGTGAGTTTTTTTTTTCATCTCCATTCTCTTTCTAGCGTGCAATGATGCGCTTCTCAGAGTTGGAGATGAAAGAAAGAGAAGGTGGCCATGCAACAACCAAAGACTCAGAGGTCTGCAAATTCAGCCAGGCAGACTGGGAAAGCTCTAAAGGAAATAATGAAAAGAAGCCAAAGTCTGTCGCATTGGAAGATGCCATTGCTGACCAGAATGATAGTGACAGATGTAAGTAACCTTCTGGCTTATTACGGTTGCATGAGTGCCTACAATACCTCTGTTCCCTGAATCAGCATCCACTGTGAGGTTGGTGATTGGTCCTGCTAACTTAAGAATCTTTCCGTGACAGTAATGTGGAGAGTTAATGGTTCACTTGTAATAAACCAGATTAGCATATACTCAGGATGCGTTTGTTTTGATGTCGGGACATGAATGGCAAATTATAGCTTTAATTCTTCTTCCAACCAGGAACAACATAGCTTCTATGAAAACAAGTTATTGCCTTGAAAACATCTCGATGTTTCAAGGAAAAACTAGTCCCTTACCTACAAATCTAGCTGTGGTGAGATGAGTCTATAATATTGAGGAGCCATTGTAATCATCTGCTAATTTACTAGTGCTTTCTCCAGGAGTGATGCTTGCAAGATACCTTTTGTTTGTAGCTATGGAATGATTGTGCTGTCAGTTAACAGTAGGAGGCTTTGTTCTTGTTCTTTCCATCCCCTCTCCCTGTATTACATTCTGATCTGGAATGAATGGGCAGTACTATTGTTCTCTTCTTAAGAGCACAGGTGTCATTGGAATGGAGTGGGGGGAAAGAACAATGAAATAAATTTTATTTTACTGGTCCAGGGTCTGTTTACCATTAGTAAGAGTAAACTGCATAATTCAGAATAACTTGACCTAATTATGAAATGGGGGGGGAGGTTTCTGAAGGCCAAATTGCTCAGTACTACTCTGCTTAGACCTGAATGTTACACCCAGTTTCTTAGTGGGTGCAAATGACAGAAAGCTACTACTGCTTAATTCTTATTTCATAAAACTTGATTTCTGGAGTTCCAGTTATTACTACAGAAATTCTCTTGGCAGAAGATTTCAGGTGTCTAGCTTTAGAGCATGTTATAACCAAGGTCCTGTCTCCCGAAATAATAAGAGGCCAGGGTAAGCTAATCTTTTTACAATTAAGTATTTGTTGGCTCTCTATACATTTGAAAAGGGGGTGTTTGTGGGTGCTCTGTAACTGTGTTTGCTACAATATTTCTTTTCAAAGAGACTTTGAGGTTGGGGGAAGCCTCCTCTTCCACCCCAGGGTCCTAATGTTAGAAATGGAGTGGTTAAAGCGGTCCCAATGGTAGGACAGACTCGAGAGTATACTGCTTGGAGACCAGTCAAAAAGGGGTTATTGTCACCAAACTAACAAAGTGGCAGTCATCCCTAGTTATGAGTTTAGGGGGCCAGAGTTTCTCATTCTCTAAGCCTTATCTGACTGAGAATAAGGAAAGGCAGGTCTGTCTGTCCAGGAGGATGAGGAGTCCATCATAAATTGAGAGCTGAAAAGGATCTTCAAAAATCTAATTCACTGCCCTCATTATTACATTCGAGGAAACTGAGGCCCATAGATATTAAGTAATTTGCCACAGGTCATATACTTGGTAATAAAATTGGGTATTTTTTGGCTTGTTTAGAAGTGTGATTTGCTGGGGCTTTCCTTGATAGCAAGGTTTATCAGAAGAGTTTCTGTATTATAAAATGTTTGTAGTGTTGGTTGTACAAAGAATGCTTAATGGGGGGGGGAGGTGAATTTTTATTAGAATTCTGCTTGATTGTCCAAAGGACGATCTTTCAGTATGTAAAGAAAAGAAAAGGGGAAGAAATTGTAAAGGAAAGTGTCTCTTAGTTATTCATCTTATTTGTTGTTTACAGATCATTTTTAAAAGCTTAAAGAGACATCATTTTAAGTGATGGCAAGACTAGAGATCTTGGGAAGTTGTCTTTATAGCAGAGAAAAATTATGAGTGAAAGTGGTAGTAGAAAAGGCTCACTTTCAATTCAGTTTTCTTCTGTATGTGAAAAGTTGTGTAAGGATCTTGATAAACTTCCTTCCTTCCTAGATGGTGTTAAAGGAGATATACAGTTAAGGAAATCTGACAACTCTCACTCTTAACTTGTCCTTTGAGTTACAGTGGTCTCTGACCTTGAAATATTCACGGGGAAGCAGAGAGAGACTCAGAAATGAGTCAGTGAGATTTGATTCACTATCCTCACAAATCACCTCATTGGGCCTCTTGAAGGTGATGCAGGGAGCCTTGTCTGCAGGTGGTAAGAGCAAGAGGTGACCCACTATCTCAAGTGGTCATTGCTGTCTTGAAAGTCCTTATGGGACAGTAAGGTTGTATTGCTGGTGGTATTGCTGCTGCTTTCTCAGAGCAGAAGGCTCATGATTCAGTAGGTTCTTGGTTCATTCAGCTAGGAATTGATTAATCAGTTCTATTTTTTTAACAGCAATTTGTACAACTGTGCCAGAGAATTGGGGTAAAAAATGGGGCTGTGGAGTAGGGTGTAAGGTAGAAGAAATTAGCCACAGCAGATCCCTTGCCCCTATCCTGGTCGGCTTATATTGCTGTTATCTGCCATCTCTGAATTTAGTGGATAGATAGTAAAGACAGTAAAGAGGCTAAGGAAAATTGGCCAGCTTGGGTTACAATCATGCAATTGTCAAGGTCTCTTACTAGTCAATGTTTCCAATAAACTGCATAGTGACCAGTTTACTCTGGCTAGAAGAGAATTGTTTCACAAAGCTGATAATAACCATTTCCAGCTGTGAGGAGCTTTATTTTCCAAGCTTGGATTCTTCCTCTGAGGCTTGAAACTCCTGAAGAGACTTTGGCATGGCTTGAAGGTACAGAACCCCTGACATATTTGTGCCTTGACATGATAACCAACTGGTAGAAGAAAAGTGCAAATAGCATTTGAATTTGACAGCCATTCAAATACAGCATACCAAGAGAAAGACTTTTTTGTTATTGTTGTTGCATTTTTACAATCTTTTACTAAACAAAGTAGAATGAAGTCTTAAAATTTGAAATAAATTTGAACCTACTGTAGTCCAGGAAATAGAATGAGCAGCCTTGAGGGTGTTTTCCGTCATTGGAAATGTTCTGACAGAAGCAGGATGACCATGTGGTAGAGATGTAATAGAGAATGTTTATTCACCAGGAGTAGGAGGTTGCACTTTTTACAACCTCTTCAGCTTCAAGGTTTCTTGACTTTGCTCTTTGCATTCTAGATGAGAGAGCCTGTTGTCCTAGAGTAGTGTATCTTCTAAAAGGGGTTGTGGGTCAGGCTTGATCAAGAATTTAAATCTGGATACATTTGGTCAACTTTAGTACCTTTAGGAAGCAGTAACACATTGAATAGAAAGGAGAGTGTAACTAGCCTTTGGGTTTTTCCTTTAGAATTGAAAAAATGGGTCAGAACATGTGGTTACTTTTACTGAAATTATAAGTGATTTGTATATGCTGCTTTTCTGTGGCGATGCTATGGGCTATTAAAACGGGATGCTTAGTTTGAAGGGGCACTGATGACGTACGTCAGTATAAAATGTTCCCACGTAACTTCTTACCTCCTAAAACTTTCCATCCCTTCTGGTCAAGCATACTTGTTTCACAAACTACTTGGGATGCTCACTTGGAGAGATTTGGGACTGGCTTATTCAGAGAAATCTAAAACTTATCAATGGCAGAGTTTTAACACGGTTAACCTCCACTAGATGTGATTGACTGCTTACTGAAAGCAAGATTTAAATCAAGGATAACCCACAAATGTCTTAATACTCTTCCATCTTGTTTAGGACTCACTGGGCATTGTTAGAACAGTGGTGAGGCTGCTTTGTTGCCACGGTGACTTGTAAATGTTACCATGGCAACACTTCTATGGAGCACTGCCATAGCACAAACATGATAAATTATGGGATGCATGTGCTGTGAGTCATATGATTGTGCAGCAAGCAAGTGATTTAAGCAAGTGACATGCAGACGCATTCACATCTGTTTAGGTCATGTGACCAGTGCGCACTGGAATATATCTCGCTTTTAGAGTGACACTAAAGTACGTATGATGAGTGCTTTGAATGTCCTTGGTTAGTGTTCTCGGAGGCAGTCTTTCCCTCCAACTCATTCTTTACCTCCTTTTTTGTCTTTTCTCCCTCAATAATAATTCTGTCTTTAGGAAATGAAATGACTTTTTTTTTTTTGTGGATGTCAAAGTTGAGGTATGCAGGAGTTGGATACCGAGCCTCTGATTAGCTTGTGGATATGCACCTTAAGGGATCTTCGTGATGCTTCTATATGGAAACCCCAGTATCAGAGTGATGGAAGATCACACCAGAGAACATCCTGTTGTTGCTCTAGTTGGCATCAAGATCTTTGTGCTGTGGAAAAACACTGCTGCAAAATGATTCCTTAAAGTTGTTCACAACAGCAGAAGGGAGTGAAGTGGCTTGGTTAGGAAGACTGTTTGGAAAATGGCCCAAATCAAGAGAAACGCAGAAGAAACCAGTATTATGTGTGGGTGGGTATGCTTTTGATAACTTCAGAAATGAACATTATAGAGTTCCTTCTAATGGTTTGGTATATAGAATAAGAGGCACATCTAGAGTATCAATCCAAGAAGAAAGATGAACTTACTTCTATTATCTGTAAAGAAGTTGATTTAGAAAGTCAGGAATGTCGTATTCCTAGCACAGGAGATGGCATTTTTAAAGTAATAGGATTTAAAGGTGGACCGGAGATTATCCTATTCAGTACTTTTTGTTGCAGAGGGGAGGAAATTGAGGTCAGAAGTTCTAAGTTTTTTGACCTTTTGTACATAAATGGGTAGCATGGCCAGTATTCAAATCTGAGTCTTTTGACTAAATCCAGTGCTTTATTGCTTTTTTCAAGTTAATTGGGAAAAGATAAATCATACTTGATAGATGAATCCATCTCCCATTCCTTAGGATTTGCACCTTGGTGAGAGGGAGGGAAGGGTGGGGAGTGGTAGATTATATATGAAAGCGATCCCTTCTTAACTGTCAACTTTCATCACATAATGATTGTCAGGTAGGTTGAAGGTACTAGGCACAAACTAGAGAAAATGCTTTAATTGGTGGCTTGAAAGTAGAAAGAAGGAAAGAAGTGAGTACCTCTGACTTTTAGAGTATTGTACACATGTCCAAAGAGGTACAGTGAGCTTTGACATTGGGAGTGAGATTCAAGTCTTGGCAATGTTGCTTACACTGGCAAAATTAGAATTAGAAGTCACTCATCTAAGTTGGTCTTTTGTGGAAGGTACTATTTGTTTTGACCCTGGCTCAGGTGGTAGTTAACTTAGATTGCTGATTTCTGTGCAGGAAGGGAAAAGTGTCAGTGGATTTTTTTCAACCTTGGGATTCATGTTTGAACTTAGGTAAAGATTGGATGTGATCCAGACCATTATTACTGTAGGTGATGTTATGAAATCTTTTGATGAAATATTAATAAGAGAATTCATGGAAATGAATTCAAGAAACCTAGGTTTGAGTGGGGTAAAGATGAGGGGTCATTATATGACCTCGTAAGCTCTTTTTTGCATGGAGCTCAAATGTATGAAGAGCAACACTGTGGAAAAGGAGAGTTTATTTCTTGTTCATTTTGGATCTGTATGGAGAAAAGGAGCTTTCCCAAAAGGAAATAAATATATTTCACTTGTATCTCTACAAGCATATGATGTCAGAAAAGAAAAGAAGGTGGGCAATAAGAAAACAATTTCATCCTGGGGCAAAAAGGCACCATGAGGTTAAGTGTGGTCCCTTTAGATTAATTAGTTATATCTAAACTGCCCATGACAGATCATTTTATTGTATATTCAAAACTCCCCCCAAAAGAGTATGCTGCCGAACCACTTCTTTAAAAGAAAAAAAAATCACATTTAAAACTTTAAAGCCTTCAACTTAAGGATTTTTAGGTGTTGCCTTTTCAGGTTCCTCACACAGACTTACTGGCAAAAAGTTTGGCTGGTCGAATCATTCATATAAAGGAAAATAAATTATTGTAATTAGAATGGATACCATCCTCAAAAATTACATAAAGGTGTTAAAAATAGAATTGGCCCAAGTGTTTGGCATTTTGTTATAATAATTTCCATGGTGTTTGGATTTTTGGAAGTGTTCAATGGTCTGATGGGGATGGGGGTGGTGATTTAGAAGACACCAGGTAAACGGTATTCGTTTCACCTTCTACTTTCAAAGTAGTAACTACTGTAGTGACATAAAAAGACAATCTGTAGAATTCACAACTTCTCTGATTTTCTAGTCTAATACAACACCCATTAGCTAATAGCTCATTTTGTGACTTGTGTAGTGAGCATTTGCTTAGGTCCTATGTGTACATTGCCATGTGTGTTGTTTTCTTCTGCTGTTACAGGAAGTTTTTGTACACCTCCAACTGAATGTCTCGGTGACATCTCAAAGTCAACATAAGCAAAACTGAACTCACAGTTTCCAGACTTAAGCATGATCATCTAGCTATTTCTACTTCCACTTCTTTATCTGACACCTTTTTATCTACACAGCTCCTACCTTAATGCAGGCCTTTCTGGCCTCTTGCTTGGATTATTACAATAGATTGAGCTCCCCAATCCAACCTTTTCCCTTCTCCAGTCTGTCCTATGCGTTATTGCCAAAGTCATTTTCCCTAAATGTAGATCTGACCATATGACTCTCCTCCTCATGCCTTTAATGGAAATTCTCCAGTTGAGTTTCTAAGTCCCTCATAACCAGTTTGCAGCCCATCTTCCATACTCAGGGAACATTACATACACGCACATATAGCACACACACATAGACACACCCCTCTCCCACCCCACCCCCCATCCCTGTACTCTGACATGCAGACACATCATAGCACTATATGCCATCCCTCATGTCAGGAATGCGCTTGCTCTTTGCCTCTTAGTATTCCTCTTTCTGCTTGAAGTCTTTCTTGATCTCCCCGCCCTTCATCTTCTAGTGACCTTCCTTCAAAACTATTTCAATATTTAGCTACTTTGTATTTTTCTCTTTATGTTTATTTTGTATATACTTATGTACATACTTGTTGGCTTCCTGTTAGAATGCAAACTTCTTGCCAGTAGGGATTATTTTATTCATTGTATTTATATCCTGTGTGTAGCACAAAGCTGGGACATGTGCGTGCTTAATAAATGCTTACTGGTTAATTGACGCTACCATTACATAGGGTACCTAAATGTGGCATTGTCTTGAAACGCCTGCATTTGGCCGAGTGCATTTCAGATAAGGGGTAGAAATGACTTTCTTTAGAATGTTGGACTGCTTACCAATAACTCTGACTTTCCTGTTTAAAAACTATGTGCCAATGAGAACATATGAATGGCATTTGAGAAGTAACTACCTTGACTTTTTAAAAACCTCTAAAGGAATATAGGGTTTGAGAACAAAACCTGTTTTAAAATAGGTTTGCTTCCTGTAGTGGCAGGTAGTCATGGACTAATGAAAGCGTGCCAGTGTCCAGCTTGATAGGAATGTTGCATTCACCTTTCCTGGGAAAGGAAGGGGCCTGAAGTTGTGTGCCTGTCTTCACTTGTTACTTGCCTTGTGGATTTCAGGGAGTTTTCTCCTCATACCCCTAGTGAGTGAATGTGTGTAGTTCCCGTGGCAAATGGTGTGTGTGTGGTGGGGGGGTGTGCATACATGCTAGATAACATGAGGTGAGACCAAAGTGATAAATACCTTTTTTAAGCTCTTCTGAGCCCTTTCAGCTCTGGGATTCACTGGAGAAAGCTGCCTTTGGTTTCACGCCTTGTTCGTCTGTTGGCACTACCCATTCTTTCTCTTCTATCAGTGTGTCCCAGTCTTAAGAACTCCTACCAAAATGGTCCATTTTCCCACACATTTCATACTCTCTGTGATGACTAGGACTATTGCTGCTTTTTATGACTTGTGGGGGCTCTACTGCCCTGCAGTTTGTTTTTTAGAAAATGTTCGTTTCTAAGGTTTCAGTCAGATAGGAGGGACAGCTGCTCCTCAGTTCCACTGAATCCTAAGCCAAGGGTATCTGTTCAGTTTCCTGTTACTACCTCTCTTTGTTTATCATCAGCTCTGCCCCACCGATTGACTAGTGAAATCAATCATGGGTCAATAAAGGCTTTTTAAAGTATTGTCTGTGTGGCAGGCACTGGGAAACAAAGACAAAAATTAAACAATTCCTGTCCTCAAGAAGCTTATATTCTATCTATGGTTTCCCTACTTGATCTTCAGTAATCTATATGTTTACTTTAAAGAATTCTGGGATAGACATGGGTATTTATCATTTGAAAGAAGGAGTTATAAGAGTTTCTTTGAAACCTTCTAGTAAATTCATTTTTCTATCTCCTTCCTTGTCCCTCCACCCCACCCCACCCCACCCCACCCCAAGAGGGGAAAAACCAGTAAAGGAGAAGGATTTTGAGCCTTGTCATCCCATAATTTCTTGCATGGAACCTGCATTCTCTTAGATGACTTCTGGTACAGGAGCATCCCTTCCTTAGGGAGTTGAGTTTAGATTTTTGGCCTTCAGAATCTATCCCCTGCTCCCAATATTTCCAAGAGTCTGTAGTTCTATAAAGATCTGCTAGTGATAGATTGACTTTGGAGAGAGCCACCCCCATGGCCTTTAAAAACCCATTCCTCCTCCCCTTTGTTTTCCCTCTCAGTGTCCTCCTTTTTTTTAATGTGGTCATTATTGGGGATTTTTTGCTTTCTTGTTTTCTTTTAGGTGACTTTAATAATACAGGGAATAAACTAGATCACTTTGAAGTCCCCGAGGAAAAAGATCTTCACATTGAGAAATGTTTCTTGGAGAGGCAGCCTCTAAGTGAAAGGACTACAGACCTGCCAACCCCAGACATGCCCCACAGCCCTGGCCCCCGGCTGGACAGAAAACGAAAACTCTCAGGGGAGAGTCTGCAGCCTGATGGCAGCCAACCAGAGGCAGTAGCAGAGGAGCTGCAGGAGGATCCCCTACTGAAAGCCAAGAGGAGACGGGCCTCCAAAGGTGAGCTCTACCAGCAGAGGCCAGGCTGGCCTTGGGCTTCCGTGCATGGGACTGTGGCAGTGTGTGTGGATGTGTGGGTATGGATATGAGGCACTCACCCCTCCAAATACAGACTGTAATAGTCAGGAATTATACTCATTTCAAGCCTCCTGAACATTCCTATGCTCAGCCCTTTGAATTCAAGCTGTCTTCATTGGGGCAAAGAGAACTGGCAATACCCAGTCAGAACTGGTGGTGAGGCACACATAGCCATGACCATACAGATAACCACAGTCCGTGTAACCCTTGAATGCCTGAAACTGACAACTAAGCCAGACAGAAACAAACCCATAATGCCTCACATGACCCACAGAAAGAAAAAAAAATGAACCACTCCCCAGTGTGCAGCGAAGCACCGAAGCAGAGATGCCCTCCTTCCTCCCCACAAGTGACTTGTAGCTCATTTTGTTTTAGACTTTAGTTGAGGGGGCTTTTTGATTAATTTTTAGTTATTTTTCCATTAGATGACTGGCCTGAGAGGGAAATGACAAACAATTCCTCTAACCACTTAGAAGAGCCACATTGTAATGAGGTGACCAACCTGAAGGTGTGCATTGAATTAACAGGGCTCCATCCCAAAAAACAGCGTCACCTGCAGCATCTTAGGGAACTGTGGGAGCAGCAGGTGTCACCACCAGAGAGATCCCCGCCCAGCAAGTTGGGCCGGCAAAGCAGGAAAGATTTAGCTGAGGCTGTGCAGCCAGAGGTCACTGCAAAGGTTAAAGACTGCACCGAAGAAAAGCACCCCAGGAAAAGGTCAGAGGTCAAAAGCAATAGAAGCTGGTCTGAAGAGTCCCTCAGAACAAGTGACAATGTACAAGGTATGCAGAGGCCACTAGGGAACTTGAGTTGGCTTACTCTTAGTAGTGATGCATGCTGGCACCACTATTGTGAATGGATGAATCATCTGCAGTTCGTATCTATATCTATACCTATACCCCCCATTTTTAGGGACCTTACCTGCTTAGAAGAAGTGGACTAACTGAAATGTGCAGGCAGGGGGATTTAATAAATGATCTATCTGTGTTATTAGAATAGAATATATTCTCTTCTCTTATACCCCCTTCCCTATCCCTACCCCCCCCTTTTTTTTTTCTTTGTTAAAGCCTGATTTGGTTTGATCATATGACTTAGTAGAGTGCAGGAAAGAACCTTCATTTCTTTGGATACCTTTTGACACTCAGTAGCTCAGTGGCAGCTTAACTTAAAGGAGTGAGGGGAAACCATTGTAGGCTGATAGTCCACAGGCTGGATAAATGCCAGGAATAAAGTTGAAGCCTCACCAAGGAGCTAGCTAATAACTCCATCACTCGGTCCTCGGCGTCCACTGCTGAGCCTCGATGTGGCTAGCCTGCACCTAGGCTAGCGATAGGAGTGTCTGTCTACTGCTCTTAGATCCCTGCAGCACCTAGGCACAATAGGCAGGGGGGAGGGGAAGAAGGGAGAATTTGCATTTGTGTGCTTGTCAGGCCCTTTAAAATGACTTCCCAGCTCCGGGCTTTGTGGGTTAACCTATTTGCTGTTTGAATGTGGGTAATTAAAATATTAATGCTTTGAAAACATAATTGGTATATCTTTAAAAAATGAAGCTGCTTTGGTGATAAGTGTTAACAATACGCCTTTCTTTCAGCACCCGCTCGCTCCAACGGTGTAATGCCTTCTTCCTCTCCACCCTTCCCCCCTCTCCCCATTTAGGCTTGCCTGTATTCCCGGTGTCTCCGCACATGAAGAGCCTTTCATCCACCAATGCGAACGGCAAAAGGCAGACTCAGCCAAGCTGTACGCCAGCCTCGAGGCTGGCTGCCAAACAGCAGAAAATTAAAGAAAGCCGGAAGACAGATGTGCTGTGCACAGACGAAGAGGAGGATTTCCAGCCTGCATCCCTGCTGCAGAAATACACCGACTGTGAGAAGCCATCAGGGAAGCGCCAGTGTAAAACCAAACACTTGACTCCACAGGAGAGGAGAAGGAGGTCATCTCTGACAGGGGATGATACCACAGATATAGAAAACAACGAGGACAAGGTATCCTTACTAAAAAAAGCCTATTTACGGTCCTAGTCATACACTAACTTTGCCTCCTACAGTCACCACCAGCCTACGTCATAATCTGCTGTAATAAAGCACCTGTTTTCATTGGCCCCTCCTGAAAACGTAACTTTCCTGCCCTTAAGGTACACAGAGGTCTACTTATCTGCCAGGAGAAAGTAAAGTTACAAATTGAGCTCGGAGAGGTTTTCTGCCATCCTTCCCCAGGATACCCACAGACAGCATGACTTTCTAACTTTATAACCCATTAGGGAGATGAGTGTGGGAGAAGGGTGTTTAAATAGACACTAGTAAGTATAACCAGTAAATTATTCCTGATTGATGTCAAACACGTTTTTTTTTGGACAGGTCATGGTAACAAGGAGGTTCAGGAAGCGACCAGAGCCAGCTTCAGAGTGTGACTCTTTGCCATCCAAGTTGCAGGAGCAGAAGCCGTATGATCGCCTGCCACAAACTCCCTTGTTACCTTCCTCCCAGTCTGCACCGCTGCCGAGCCCCACTCAAGAGACCACCCCAACTCGCCCCATGCCACCCGAAGCCCGGAGACTGATTGTCAATAAGAATGCTGGTGAAACTCTCCTGCAAAGGGCAGCTCGCTTAGGATACGAGGCAAGTCTCACTGTTGAGCATCTAAATGAAGGTTCAGCCTTTGGGAGCATGGGGGATGGGAGTACGGGGGGGGGGGGGGCATGACAAGTGAGAATGGATGGTTCATTCAGAGAATTCAGATTTAGAGAATCGGGTATTAGCAAAGGCCTGTGTTTTTGCTGGTTTGGGGATGGGGGGGCGGGGCTGTTAGGATATTTGTGCTTTTTTTCTGTTAACAAATTATTTGGTGTTTCAACAAAATAAAGGCCGTTCCAATGTATAGTTCGTGTTCAGGCAGGTAGGATCTCTTAGCATCCTCAAGTTTCACTGGCTTATCTGTGATAGAAAATCTGACATAACCCAGAAGCTTCAGAGCTTGAAGGCTGAAGGGGAATTTTAATGAGCCCTGTTGGATTTTGATTAGTGAAGGGAGAAAAAGTTGTTTGTTTTTAGTTTCTGTCCTGCAAATGTGTTTACAGATGGAGTGGCAGGTGGAAAGTGTTCAGGATACTTTTTTTTTTCCAGGGCATAGGGCAGTTTGTGGAGTAAAGTGGGGCAAAAACAAGCATTTATGACTAAAAATCGATAATTTTGTTGTCATCTAATCCTAGACCTAAGGCCAGAAATGTAAATGATTTAAGAGATTTCTAAAGGGTTGGGCAACCAATCAAGATGATAAGAATGGTATCATATTTGTTGGTGAAATTTTGTCTCTACTTCCAACCCTGTGGGTGAGTCTCTGCTCCTCTAAGAATGTGTAGCCTGGTAACTTTCTACTGTATCCTCTGTTCACACAAAACCAAAATAGGGAGGTTTGGGAGCCTCTGCCAAATATATAAAATTGCCAGCGTCCCTTGCCTGTTGATATTTTCTTCCACTAGCTTCTCTCTAGGTCCTTTTCTCTTTAATACCCCTATTGCTTCTGTCATCAGTTTGAATGGTGACAGAGCAGCCCACAGAGCAAAAATGCATTTTGATAGATGACTGGCAGGCAGGGGCCCTTGAGGAAGTTAAATGCTGAAATGAAATGTAATTGTGGCCAAAGTTTCGCTTGGAAACCAAGCTCTTGAATGTCTAGATTGGGGAGAATGCGTGCACCCTTTGGAAACTGAGGCTCTGATTGTGACGTTTTTAGACTTTGCGCAAATCCACTTTTTCACTTCTTAAACAACTCTTACATATTTTTTCATGGTTACTTTCACTTTCTTTGGTAAGAATACTTGACAAGAAATCTCTTCATCTCATTCATTTCTGAGGACTGTATGTTAAAAATTATGACTTGAGTGTGTTACGGGGGAAAGACTAAGTAGCTAGAAACTTGGGTTCTAGTCTGTTTCTGCCACTAAATCTAACTGTGTAACATTGGGAAAGATACTTAATCATTCTGAGCCTCATTTATAAAAATGAGGGTTGGGACTAGACCAACATTTCCCTCACTTACGTTTCATGTGATATGAATAGCTAGGTTATTTGAGAAGTTCTTTATAGTCTCCTTTTTATATAGAATTGTGTATGATCACTTAAAAATTATAGTTAGGTGTTTGAAAATCTATATAATTGCTTCTATTTTGTTCCAAAGTTTCTCTAAAGGCCTTCCATGCCCTATTCCAGAAATCTTCCATAATCTTCTCCCCTCCCCCAAAGCATCTTTATATGTTTTTTCTAAATATTTTAAGTCCCCGAGGTATTCCATTATTAAATTAGTTTAGGAAATACTGTGGACCAGATGATCTCAAAGATCTAGCTCTAAAATTGTATGGTTCCCATGAAGAGTTCTAATATATATGAGTTTCATGGCTTTTTTTTAAAGTTCAGTTTAGGATTTTTTTTCCCCGTCTTAGGGAGGGAAATGATGTTATGTGACTTGTATCCTACTCTCAACCATTAGTGAACAATTAGCTCCATAGAATATGGTAGGGGTAGTATTGAGTCAAGGTCATTCTCATGCTATTTGAAGGTTCCCGACTTAATCTTTTTCATGTACACGTGTGTCATTTGTCAGTAAGGGGATTGGGTGAGAAATTGAATGATAATTCATCGTATCACTCCTGGTGGGGAAAAAGTATTCAAGCTGAGTGTTCTAAACATCAGCAGTGTTGCCTTCCATATACAAAGCCTCTTGTTGTGGATAACGGACCTTGCATTTCTTATCTGGAAGGGATTTATGAATCTTAATAGTTGGCATCCTCTCCCCTCTCCAACACACAGACGTTTTGCACCTGAGACCCAGAGAGACATGACTTGGCCAAAGTCACATAGCTAGTTAACGCTGTTTTTTCTTCAGTAACATTACAGAAGAGTTGAGTACTTTCAGCTAATGTTGTTAACTTCGAATTGGTATAAATTGTCCACTGGTTCCTGACTTGCATGCCTGGTTGGTTTGGTTGAAGTTTGGCTTCTTCGGGGCTTCTTGCATTGAACTAGGCTAGTGTTCAGTGCATGGGAGATTGTGGGGAAAAGAGGAAGAGAGAAACCGAGAGGGAAGGAGGGAAGGAGTGGAAGAGAGGAACCAAGGGTAAAGGAGGAAAAAGATGTAAGAGAGACATCATACATGAGCATATAGTAGGAGAAAGAACAGTAGACAAGGTTTGCTACTAACTGGCCGTGGTCAGATCACTTCCTTCTCTGGGACTGGTTACCTCCCCTGTAAAAATGATCGGGTTGGATTAGATAGGAACTCTTCCAGATTCTTTCCAGCTCCAGCAGTTCTGATTTCTGTAGTGTGTGATCATCATCGTTACACTCACTCTTAAGTTCATTATGAGTAGAAGACAATTCCCTAGAAAGACAGACACTAAGCCTGATCAAAATGATCTCCCTGTGGGGATCTGCACCAAACGTACAGCTCCAAGACTCGGAAGTTATTGGTGGCTTTGAGTTGGAGAAATGACTTCTTATGTGTTCCATCCGTTGACAACCACTTGGATAGTTAG
Organism: Monodelphis domestica; assembly: GCF_027887165.1. Classification (NCBI taxonomy): domain Eukaryota; kingdom Metazoa; phylum Chordata; class Mammalia; order Didelphimorphia; family Didelphidae; genus Monodelphis; species Monodelphis domestica. Next base: position 23,068,316 of record NC_077230.1, read on the forward strand.
AATTTCATTTCCACTTCATTTGCATTCTTACCTTGAATGAATATACTACAAGTAAATTATGCATGTTGCTGCTTATAACTTTTGATGCCGTAGCTGAGGCACTTAAAAAAAGTAACTGGAAGATTAAATCTTTCAGCATTTAGTCAAACTTTGAGATAGGTTTTGGCATCATGTGAAATCTTGTCCCAATCCTTGGGACCTTCAAGGCTTTCAACTATTCGGGCTTTTAGTTGAAGGACAATTGACTTAACTTCTTGGTGAAGATCCAGTTTAAATAGATCATTATGACAAGGCTGCCATGTAGTTAGTTTTTGCCATTATGGTTTACTGCTTAGCAGGCTGAACTGCATGCCATAAATAGGCTATTGTCCAATTTTGTGTGTGTAAACTGGTTCTTAAGATTCCTAAAAGAACCTCTATTTTCAGACACTGCTTTGAATAGACCACCTAAATGGATGTGTAAATTGCTACAGAAGCTATGAAACCTTTTCCTCAGTTTATAAAAGCTTATGTTTCTGAATCTAAAATGTGCCTGTCACCACATACTTGTACGTTGAGTGGTAATGGTTAAATTTTTTGTGAATTAAATTATGTTTTTTAAAAAGTTAATGAGGCATTTAATTAATTAACAATGTTGAGTTTTATGGTCTTTATGGTTACATTTTGTGGTTAATGGCATTACACTTATAGCTGCTTACCACTGAACTGTTTAACAAAAAAAAAAAAACCCTCACCACTTTCTGGGAGTGTGTATACTGTTCTTATAATGTTTATTGTTTTGGAAACTAAAAATTAAAAGAATTGACGTATTTTGTGTTTTGATTTAGGAGTCATAGGCTCACTTAGTGTTTCAGGATTGGAAGAGACTTTTTAGAGGTAATATGATCAACTCCTTAATGATAACACATGAGAAAATTGAGGCCCAGAAAAATTAAAGCATTTGCAGAAAGTTCATGGGGGCAGAGTTGGATTTTGAATCCAGTTCATTCCAGTGCTTTTTTAACCTACTGGTGAAAGCCAACTGGGCCATGAAAATAGTCTTCTTGAGTTGGTCAGCCTAGTTAGAGCTATGTTGCTTTGTAGACTTTATTCATCCAAACGAGCGACATCATGTCACTAAATTTAACAGACAGTGGGATTTCTCACATTCTCCTGTAATAGTGTGTTTTTGGCCCAAGCTTCAGAAAACCTGTGGTATGAGTTCAGCTCCAACACTAAATAGCTAGGTGTTACCATCCTAAACCTTAGTCTCCTCATCTGTAAAATGAAGAGAAGGGGAATGTGCATTTATATAGCACTTACTTTGTGGCTGGGATTGTGTGAAGTACTTTTTACACATTACACTGTTGCAGATTTCTCTCCATTCCTGTCCCCTCCCCTATTTTATTGATTCATGGATTACCTTGGCCATAAAGTTTATTACCTAATGGTCAAAACTTGGGTGATAGCCTCTTACCAGTTAAATAGACTGATCTTTGGATGAAAGCTTGTCTCTAGTCCATTCTCAAGCCATTTTAGTTTGAGTGAGACCTGCCTAGTGTTTGGCATACAAACCTCAGTTCATGCCACAGTGAAGCATGGGAGAAGGGCTTGAGAAAAGTGTGCAGACCATTTCATTTGGCAAATTTAAAAAGCTGTTATTTTTTGGTGGGAAGAAAAAGCATAAATAGAAAATATGATTCGTGGCCCATTTATTTTGTTTCACTTTATCTTCAAGGCAAAGAGAATTGAATCGCCTTAACGCTTGGGACAGTTTTGGAAGGGAGGGAGGAATGGACAGAGACAGGAAACTGGGTTCGTAAGCTTTAGAAGTAGACATCTACTAATTACATCTAGCTACTCCAGGTCGAAGTGGAGATCCCAGGTAAAGGCCACGCTTCCTAAACTAATTTCAGTCCTTGAGATTTATTAATAGGGACAATTAAGCTCTTGGTTGATGAAATACCAGACTTCTGGGATCTGGTTAAATTGATCTGTGCGCCAGCAGTAAGTGGCTCCTGCACTTGATCCCAATGTCATGTGACCAAGTTCCTTTCCTTGGCTGGGCCATGCCACTCATTAGCTTGCTGCAATCCACTTTAGTCTGGTTAGTGAGGGCCTGCTAAAAGAACAGCTTCATGCTGTATCCTAGATACCAGTTCTCAGGTCAGGGTATACTAAGAGCACAGATTATTGTGGGCTTTCCAGCAGATCTCAAACTGAATGAATAAATGTGTTTTGGCCCCCCTCTTTCCTATTTGCTTGGTTTTGTTTGAGAAGAGAGATGCCCCTCAAAATCACTATGGGATTAAGTAGATATGATGAGCAGATTTAATAGGAATGCCATTTAAGTTTCCCAAGGTGGGTAGTGCAACTCAGGGTTTTAGAGCCTTTGGTACTGTAGAATTCCACCTAGTTGCCCTTAAAACAAAAATCTTCTCCATCCCCCATCTTCAGAGTGATCATTTCATTGATCAGCCTCTAACTGGGTCCAAGACTTTCATTGTTTTTCTTCTTCATCATCGATATGATGAAACAAGTGTGATGAGATGGAAAAGATCAGAATCTTGAGGATTTCCTTTGGATGGTTGTTTGGGAGAAGCCTTTCTACCCTGACCCCAGCAGTGTGGCTGTCATCAGATCTATTAGAAATCCACATTGTTCTCCTGTGGCTCCAGGAAATTCTTGAAAACGGACAGTTCTCTGTTGGGTGTGACTTGTAGGAAAGCATTGTAATATGTTTTCTGATGGCAAACTGTTCTATGTGTTTGAAAACTTTCTTAATCGAGGTAATAAAACATTGAATAAATTACTGCTTTGCTTTATAGGGAGTGTTTCATGTTAATATTTTAACACTAAGGAAGTAAGATTAATAACAGTGGTTCTACGGCAAACTATCTACTCAGAACAAATTCTGAAGTGTGTATGTGGGTGGTCAGCTTGTTTTGTGTAGCGCTGAAATGTGTAGGTTATGCTATTGTATATTTATTTGCTGCCATTGCCTTTTAAAGAAACAAAAATAATTCTATCATTGCCACCACTAGGGTGGAAGAAGGGCTTGAGGGAGACCCACCCGACAGGGACTTCATACGATTCTGGGACACACACTAAAAGTCAGGTTGGCTTGTGTTTTTCTGAGAACCTTGACCCCACTTCTGACCTTCATTCAACCTTTCAGCACACTTCCTCAAACTCCAGCCTATAATAGGACCTCGTGCTTTCTCTGGACAGTGACTGTCAGGCCTTGGCAGCGACTCAGAAGCAGCGGGCTCCTCAGCCCTTATTCAGTATCTTCTCCGAAGAGCTTGGTTGTGATGGGGCTGTCACCACAAATGTATCCAAACGATTTTTGGGACCTCTGGTCTTGGATCTCTTTGATGCCCCCGTCCACAAAATTATTTTTCTTAGGTTAGAGTGTGTATAGCCTATACATATACAAGTGCTGGGATTTGCTATAGTATGGACCAGGGGCCTCGGGCTTAATGCTACTGACAGCCCATCTGTAATGCTACTTACCCTCTGAGTCTTCCTAGCTACCAATAGCTCTGTTCTCTCTCCCCCAGGAAGTGGTCCTGTACTGTTTGGAAAACAAAGTTTGTGATGTGAACCACCGGGATAACGCAGGCTACTGTGCCCTGCATGAGGCCTGTGCCAGGGGGTGGCTAAGCATCGTTCGCCATCTCCTGGAGTATGGAGCAGACGTCAACTGCAGCGCTCAGGATGGAACCAGGTCAGTGGTGTTTCCGGCTGTGAAATTCTGGATGTGGCCCAGGGGAATTGGGGGGAGAGGTAAAAGTGAGATAGAGATCGGTTTCTCAAGAAATTTGTAGTTATTCCTCTGGATTCCTAAAGTTGATTGACACAGAAAGTTAGACTGTTTTTGTAGCTCTGGAACACTTAGTAACATTAAATCACTAAATCCTAACAAAACCATGAGGAAAATTCAGGTTCTTTTAGAAATGTTGGCTTCTGCAGCATTCATATTACTGCTTTCCTTTCTTCTTTTTTAAAAACCCTTACCTTCTGTGTTAGTATAAATTCTAACAGAAAGTGGCAGGGGCTTGCCCCAGGATCAAATGGCTAGAAGTGTCTGAGACCAGATTTGAAACTGAGTCCTGCCAACTCTAGGTCTGGCCCCCTCTATCCATTATGTTACTTAGATACCCTTGATTTCTTTTTAATTTGATTTGGTCAATTTCAAAACATTCCTTGGTTGCAAAAATCATATTCTATTCCTCCCTCCCCTTCCTCCACCCTTCTCGTAGCCGACTTGCAATTCCACTGGGTATTCCATGCCTTGATTTCTTTTTGATATTTGACTTGATTTTCCTTCCTTTCCTCCCCCTGTCTTTCCCTCCTATTCCTACTCGGATTTCTGTCTGCTGAAGAACAATCAACAGTGATTGGTCTGTATATAAAATCTGTGCCCCTTTTAAGTGCATTATTTCTCTGATATTTTCTCCTTTTGGCCAACAGATATGGTATGGCCCTGACATTGATGCCTTGTTTTATTGTCACTTTTTACAAAGTTTTAATTGTTTGCAATGAAACCTTGATTGATATGCTAAAAATAAGATGCTTTTCCATTCTTTTCCTCTACTTCTCTAGCTCAGTTCATTCTTTTCATCTTCAGAAATGCTATGATTAAGCTTATCCAGGTGTATTCTCTATTCCATACCTTTTCCTCTTTTTTTTTTTGGCGAGCCTTGCATTAGTACTGTATGGTGGTGGATAATCTGAATAAAGTGAGGATAACCTGAGTTCATATATTCACCTGTGGTAGCTTACTGTGCCACCCTAAGCAAGATACCTGACCTCTTTGTGCCTCAGCCAACTCTTTAGGGCTTGGGAGTTGAACCATTCCAATCCTTGTTTATTCATTTATTTTCAGGCATTGGGTGTCATTAGGGCAATCCACTCAACCAATATTTTGCAAATATACCACTAGAACTAGTAACATTTGTGATTCATGCTAAGAGCAGGTGATGGCTTAGTTTTCTTCCTCAATCTTTAATTGTCTTGAGTTATTCATCCACACTTAATTTAAAATTGCTTTGTTTCATCTAAAGCTTATTAATATATTTGTTTTAAAGTCCTTTTTTTAAAAAACATGTATTTCAATTGAAATTACTTAGAGGGAAAGTTTGTGTTTGTAACAGACTTGAAAAATGAGGTCGAGGCCAAGGAGAGAGGGCAGACTGAATGCAGCCATTCCAAAGTTTTTATGCTACAAAAGTAACATGGTTATTCAAAGTAATTTCAGAGATTAAAACACAAATAGAGGGCAGACACAGGACAGCCAGGGCCCCTTGATGCCATCAAAGAAGATGTAAAGTGTGTCCAAGTCTGTCTGTCAGCCCAGTCAGATTGACAGCTAACGGGTGCCTTTCACAAATACCCCAAACCAAAACTTTTCAAAGTCAACAGTTCTCTGTGTACTCCTGTTGAATTGTTCGATTTGATTTCAGTGCAAGGAGACTCTGCAAGTTTCGGTGTAAACATTCTCTATTATTTTTCAAAAATTGGCAAAAGAGGGCAATTCACAGGTGAATGAATAGTAGGCCAAAGATACATTCGCATATACAGTATACACTAGAGCAGTGTTGTCACATGACTTCCATATGCTCAGGTGGAAAACAAAACCACCATAGTGAGCCCTGGCAGAAAGAAACAAGATTTTTGTAGTTGATATTTTAAAAAACTGATAAATTGAAATCATTCTTAGTACAACATCCAGGAGATTTCTTCCCCTCCCCCTCCAAAAAAAAGTTTTTTCACTTTCTTGGGACCTTAATGTTCCAGTCTTGTCTGTGATGACTCGAATTGGGAGCATCAAGAAGAATCTTACTGAGCTCCCTTGGCTGGCTTGCTCTGGGCCTGAGAGTGCACATCTTGAAAAGTCATTTGGTTTAAATTTGTTGTTGTTGTTGTTGTTTTTAAACCCTTACCTTCCATCTTGGAGTCAATACTGTGTATTGGCTCCAAGGCAGAAGAGTGGTAAAGGCTGGGCAATGGGGGTCAAGTGACTTGCCCAGGGTCACACAGCTGGGAAGTGGCTGAGGTCAGATTTGAACCCAAGGACCTTCTGACTCAATCCACTGAGCCACCCAGCTGCGCGCGTCCCCCTCTCCCCCCAATTTGGTTTAAATTTCGGATAGTGGGTAGGAATCTGCTTTTGTAAAGCCTTCTTCCCAAAAGAACATGATAGCTCCTCCCCACTTCTTTGCAGGATGGATCTAGAACATTGCATCAGACTTTTTCTGTTGATTTTATCAAATTATTTTATTCCTTTTTTTCTTAGTTTTAAGTAATGACTTGGGGGGGGGGGTACCAGTAGTAAATGTAATATGTTGTAAATTTTTATTTTCTTTTTCTAATCAGGACAGCTAAGTGGTTCAGTGGAGCCTGGAGATGGGAGGCCCTGGCTTCAAATTTGATCTCTTAGATATTTCCTGGTTGGGTGACCCTGAGCAAGTCACTTAACCCCTGTTTCCTAGCCCTTACCATTCTTATGTCTTAGAAATGATAACTTTGTATTGATTCTAAGATGGATGGATGGTAAGGATTTTTTTTAAATGCTTGTTAAATGAACATGGCAGTATTTAAAAGAATGAAGCAAAAACAAACCCTGAATGACCTCTAACATGCCTTTCTCCTCTAAATTTATGAGCTCCTACCCCTACATCCACCTTCAGATTTAAGTCATTTACTGACAATAATCCCATATGTTAAAAAATCCTACCATACTTCAGAAAGCTGAGGTTCAGCGAGTTCGGTGACTTGCCCAGCGTCCTACGGCTGTTCTCACAGCCAGGCTTCCAACACAGGCTCAGTGCTCTCTGCATGAGAGTAGCATTCACAATGCCCTCACCATTCATTGGGTGAGAGGAGAAAACGTCTTCCTGTTGCTGCCTCTCTTGCCTTGTGGAGGGAGGGAGGCAGGCTCTGTCTTCCCCGGACGACTTTACCTTGTAGCCTGGCGGGGCTTCCCTTTCTGCCCTGGGAATAGAGCATCGTTCGTGTGTGTGCGCGTGTGTGTGTGTGTGTGTGTGTGTGTGTGTGTGTGTGTGTGTGTGCGCGTGTGTTGGGAGGAAGATGTGTTTCTTCAGAGCACTCCTCCTATACCTAGATGTGATCCATGGGAGAGAGGGAAGGAACGGGCATTTATTAAGAGCCTTCTATATGCTGGGCACTTTACAAACCTCCCATTTGATATTCACTCTAAAACCCTGTGAATGAGGTCGTACAGTTATTATCCTCTATTAGTATCAACTAATAGAGAAGAGACTAGTGAGAGGCTAAATGCTTTGTCCGTGGCCATAATGCTAGTTGGGACTCTGAAGTAGAATTTGAACCTAGCTCTTCTGGAATCCAATTCTAGCACTCTTGTCTAATACACTTCTTTGCTCGATTACTAATTGAGTCAGGAATTCTTTGAAAAGGGTCAAAAGTATTAACATTATTATTAAGGACCTTTAAAAATCATTTCTCTCTTTGATCTTTCTAGAAATACCATAGACTTTCCTTAAAGATAAAAGAAAAAAAGTTTTAGCACAAAAGACCATGGAGACACACACACACACACACACACACACACACACACACACACACACACACACACGTCTTCATCCTAGTGATCCTTGTCCTCATTCAACTAGATTGGCAGAATTTCCCATATTGTACCTAGATCTTGTTGCTAGGGGTTACTGGAAGAGGATACATGCTAATGCTACCTCAATTTCTTCCCATTCCTATGAGTCTTAGGAGGAATACAAAGTCACAGAATAATTTCAAAGTCATGTCTTAGGAAGAATTTTGTGACTTTTGCTCAATTGCAGCTCCTTTGCTCTCGGAACCTAGAAATGTTAATGGGATACCAACATTGGCCTTGGAGTTGGGTGGCCTAGTTTCTTAGCCTGTTTTGTGACCTTACATAAATCACTTAACTTATCTTGGCTTTAGATTCCTCTTCTGTAAAATGAATGGGTTGTGGACTATATATTATTTACAAGGTTTTCATTTTTTACATTTAGTCATTTTTTTGTATGTAGACTTTGTATATATTTTTAAAAGCTAATGAGTTGGCTTTATTAGGAATTTTTAAAATTGTTTCTTGAAGATTGTTTCATTTAAAGCATAACATTTTTGGTGAACATTCTTTCATCATAGACTGACTGAAACTGTTGTATTTTCTATTGAAAATTGAAAATCTGCTTTAGCACTTCTGTAACCTACATCAGACTATTTGCTACCTTGGGGAGGCAGGGAGGGAAAGAATCTGAATAACAAAATGTCAGAAAACAATTGTAAAAATCATTTTTATGTATAACTGAAAAAATTAAAATTCATTTTAAAAAAAGAAAATAAGAACTGCTTTAGAGTATTCCTGACTAGGACCTTATTTACTGTACAAGAAGTAAAATGTATTTCAGAGGGAACCCTATGAACATTCTTTTAGCCCCGTGTTCCTCCTTGTCATTTTACTCCCATCCCCTGCCACCTTATTTCAGTTTCGTTTTTACCGTTTCTGGTCCATCCAGTGAACTTTCATGCTGTTCCTCACTCATTCCATTCCATCTCTCATCAGCCTTTGCAGTCCGTTCCCCAGTGTAGCAAACAGATTCCCTCCTCACCTCCACCTCCTAGAATCTCTAGCTTCCTTCTTTGTTTAGCTCAAGAACTGCATTTCTGTGAAGCCTTTCCTTATCCCTCCCCCTTGCCCCAATTTCGAGTACAAATTGCTGTGAATACGCTTAATTTTCATATTTGCTTTGTATTCTTATATGACTGCCATTTCCCACCCAGGAGAATTGGGTGGATGTTACTATGCTCTTATAGACAGTCACTAACTACTTGTGAATCGTCAGAACTCATCAGGTCATCAGAAGCATTCAGGTTTACATTGATTTTAACTCCATTTGACTTTTAAAAGTGACAACACTTAGGGGCAGAGTTACTGAGTTGTGTGGGGTTTTGTGGATCACAATGGCAGGTATAGGCATGACTTGGTTAATATATCATCCTCCCCGTTTTAAAAATAACTTAAGTGATGGGAAGGAAGGATGGCTTCTTATCCTTAAAATGGAATTGGATCCAAACAAGAGAGGACTATTCAGTGTATCGAATGCTTTCTTTCCTAGGCCTATCCATGATGCGGTAGAAAATGATCATTTGGAAATAGTTCGCCTCCTTCTTTCTTACGGTGCTGATCCAACACTTGCCACGTACTCAGGTAGAACCATCGTGAAAATGACACACAGTGAACTAATGGAGCTATTTCTAACAGGTTGGTAATTCTGCGGAATTTGGCAAAGAACATTACTAACATACTTTTACCTAAAGCATACCATATTGTATTTACTTGATAATAGAACTTTGGAGTGGAGGGCAATTGAGGAGGGAGAAAAGTCTTTAGGACCTTTCACTTGATTTTTAAGAATGCAAAATTCTATTTACTTCGGGATTCCAGTATCATCTAGCCCATTTGTTTAGTCTCTTGACGAATAACTCAATATAACAATATTTTCCATATTCTTTTTCTGATGCCATGAGAAAAATATTCCCAAAATATGAAAAAATATTTTTATTATATTGTTGAGATACTTATAAAGTACTTTAAAATGTCTATTTATTGATTTGAACGTGATTTATTTTAAGTAAGACCTGGTTTTAAGTTACGCGTGGAAAAGAATGGGATCAGTGGAATAGTTGCTTTTTGGGAAATTTTAGCATTGGGAATATAAAACTTTTTGTGTTGAAAACAACTATCTCCAGAGTGACAGTGCTTCAGTTATTATCCAGGTACCCTAATGCATGCTTTCAAAGGTCCTTAAAGTTGAAACCTAAAATCAATTTTGAAACTCATTGGTTGGTGGGTAGCCAAATTTATTGCTGTTCCAAGTAACTTAATTAACATATGCTACCTCAGAGTTAGTTGAGATTTTCACGCTTACCCAAAGAAGAGAATTGGATTGCTGGAACATTTAGTATGTTTCTAGGAAACTATGTAGAATTACATTTTATTAAATGGTGCTTCTTTTTTGTAGTTCCTGGTCAGTTATAAGCCTATTGGTGTCTACAATATGTGGGGGTGGGGAGGGCAGGGAAGACTGACCAAAGGTGGATACGTCTTTTGGGGGAGAAAGGTGACTAGAATGTGATGTAGGTGGGTGCATACGCTCCTCGAGTGCAAGCTGTGCCTATCACATGTGCATGGCTAGTCCAAAAGTCTGTTGTGCATTTAGACAGGAAGTGACGAGCTTAGACTGGTTTGACTTTGCATGACACACGGTCCTACTAAATCTGCCAGCATTTTGTTCTCATCAGCATGGTTTTTGTTTCATTTTTTCTTTTTCTCTAGAGTATTTAACTGACCTGCAAGGTCGAAATGGGGATGACCCTGGTGTCTGTTGGGATTTCTACGGCAGCTCTGTGTGTGGTGAGCAAATGTTATTCTTTTATTTTGGTCTGATCTTAGCGAGTTTCCAAACATTCCTCCTTTCTCCCCAGCTTCCCATGTCTGCCCCACCCCCATTTTTATCCTTCCAACCAGTGTTGAAAAAGGGAAAGACTGGTTTTATTTACTGCGACTTACTGGGCTACACAGGAAACTTTCCTATTGCTTATAGATTCTGTTTTTTCTCCTCTTCCTCCCTTTCCCCTCCCTCCTTCTTAACAAAAGATCCTAGTGATGAATCTGGGTTTGATGTACTGGCCAATCCCCCTGGCCCGGAGGATGATGATGATGAAGATGTCTTCAGTGACGTGTTCGAGTTTGAATTTTCAGAGGGGCCTCTCCTGCCCTGTTATAATATCCAAGTATCTCTCTCTCAGGGGTGAGTAGTGACGTGCCTTGATTGGGAAGTGATTGAGCAGTGCGGGGGGGGGGGGGGGGGGGGCGGAGTTAGATCTTTGGGAACCGTGTGGGCGAGGCGACGTGGGTGCTGAGTGCCGCTGGGTCTCTCCTTGTGCAGCAGACAGTCCCCAGAAAAGTTGTGCGTCCGTGGGCTGAAGGGCATCATTACGGCATGAAATAGTTTGGGGAAAAACCAATTCTTCCCATACATGATCTGCTTTCCAAATCTGAACTTCCTGCATCCAGTGAGTCTGAAAGGAGAGGAGACATTGCGAGTCACGGACCGCTCTGCAAGGCATTTAGACTGTTCTCACAAGGCAGAGGAGTTCCTATTGGGACTTTCCTTGGCCACTGAGTCGTCTGTACAGACGTTCTAGTAGTGTCCCGCTCCCACCGCACGTGGCTGTGTTCTAGCCTCACGCAGCCTGAGGATTCCGAGCGAAGGAGGGCCTGGCCTTTGTCTGGCCTGAAAAAGGCTCTCGGGAGGCGATGTTTGAGCCGCCTGGAAAAGCTGATCCACCGGACCCGCTTTGTGTTGGACTTTCCTAGGTAGCAGAGGAGTAGTTCAGCTCTGCTGGTCGATCTGTCCTCAAATCCGCACTTTATTTCATTCGTCTTTTCAAGTTACAAGCTTTCTCCATGTGGTGTGCGAGCCCCCCTCCCAGTTCTGCTCTGCTCTTCCCAGTCATTGGCACACACAGAACTACGTGCTCTCTTTAGAACACTGTCATTGTAGTGTCTTAACTCCAGGCTTTAAATAATCCTGGGGGGATGCCAGTATTTCCTCTTATTATTTATGAGGAGGCCCTAATGCGAGCTAAAAGATGCTTGGGAGGGATGATCGTGTCGTCTTATTTAAGGAAAGCCCCTCTGGGGGTGCTCCCGGGGTTTACAGGTGACCTCGTTAACTGGGAGGACCAGAGGCAAACCGTCTGGTCGCTTCTCTCACCTGTTGTAGAAATGGACTTCGGGACGCGTCAGACCCTCCCGCCATAGCGCGAGCCATCTAGTGAGCCGCAGTGCTAGCCTCGCTGGCAGCCCTTCTGTCCTCGCTATGCGTCTCCCCCCGTTTAAAGCAGGAGTCAACGCGGCGCTCCGATCTTGGGGCGTCCGGGGGGGAGTCACTGTCGCAGTGTAAAGTGGCGAGGTCTCTTCGATCCGCGTACAGGGCACACTCACTAGCACCCTCGGCAGCCCATCCACTTTTTTAGGGGTTTTGGCTCACCCGATAAACCACATTCTTTTATGAAACATCAGCACGGGGCGGTGCCAACCTTTTTGGCTGTTCCCATATTTTGTGATTTAACTTGACTACATTCGACCCTCAGGACGGAAAATTCATCAAGACATTTTAGAGAGGAAAATGTTCATCCACCGTTGCACTAATATTTATGGGGGAGAATGAAGCGAGCGGCACCCCGATGGGTTGGGCCTGACATGAACTGTGGCACTAGCTCGCTGGAGCGGCGGGCCTCCAACTCCAGAACAAGAAGAGGGGGTGCTTTTTGTCGGGCCAACACCATTGCTTTAGTATAAGGAGCTTTAAGTAAAGAGAGAGCTGTTCAGACACTATAAATGGGGTCAGTGACTCCGTCCACAGTCACACAGCTAAGCCTCATCTTGATATAAAACACGCCCCTCCCAACTTAGGAGAAAGAACTATGGGAACAAATGCATGAGAAATAAATATATGATCAGTCACATGGCGCAAGCTGCTTGTCAGTTGCGGGGGGGGGGGGGGGGGCATGAATCTTGGAAACCTGGAAATATTCTGCATTTAAAAAGTAGCTAAAAATATAATAAAACAAAACCGGCTCCTCCCATTTATAGAGTTAGGACATTCAGTGGAGAGTCTTAAGCCTGGAATCAGGAAGACTCCTCTTCCTGAGTTCGAATCTGGCCTCAGACTATTACTAGTGATGTTACTCCAAGCAAGTCATTCAACCCTGGTTGCTTCAGCTGCTCATCGGTAAAATGAGCTGGAGAAGGAAATGGCAGACCCCTCCAGTGTCTTTGCCAAGAGAACCCCAAAGTGAATGCTATCTTTCACATCAGTGTATTTATGGTTTTACTTTGGGGTTGTAGTGATCTTACAACAGGGACTACGATGGAAGTGTGTCTTGCATGATAATAAAAATTAAAACCCAACAAGCTCCTCCCTGAAGCAGGGCCATCCGGGATAGGGGCAGTGGGGTGTTTTGGTTTGGGGGAGGGGAGGTTGCAGGGATTCAATGGTCAAGGATTGTAGCTAGGTGGCTCGGGCCTAGAGATGGGAGGTCCTGGGTTCACATGTGACCTCAGACACTTCCTAACAGTGTGACCCTGGCTCTTATTTGCTCTTCTGCCTTGGATCCGATGCACAGTATTAATTCCAAGATGGGGGGGGGGGGGCTCATTGGAGAGAAGCAGTAAAAGACAAGATCCAAGTGTAAAGCCAGAGCATCATTTGGATTGTGTAAGGAAGCCCAAGGGCCCTGTTCTCTCCTCTCGTGCCCACAAGGGCTCTGGATGGGAAGAATCAGGCTGCCCTCATGGCTTCTTCACAGCTGACTCTTCAAAGGAGGAGCGGGCAGTGTACCCCTGGCACAGAAACCCTAGAAAACTAGCTGTTAGCGTGTTCGTCTTCACAATTAGCCTTAGACGTTCTCTTCAGCCCGCCACAAGTTGGTGTGTCTCCCCGGGGCTCACCGTAGGCCATTTAGGAGCACGCTCGGGGCTCGCTTGGCCCCGGGCCAGTCCCGCCAGCCCCCTGACGCTCTCGGCCGCCCTTTCTTAGCTTTGCCAATGACTTCAACCACCGTCTTCTTCCTTCGCAGTCCTCGCAACTGGCTCCTGCTCTCAGACGTGGTGAAGAAGTTGAAGATGTCCTCGCGGATATTCCGGTGCAATTTCCCCAACGTGGAGATCGTCACCATCGCGGAGGCCGAGTTCTACAAGCAGACGTCCCTGAGTCAGCTGTTCTCGTGCCCCAAGGACCTGGAAGTCTTCAACCCCGAGAGCAAGGAATTGTTGGACTTGGTAGAATTTACAGCTGAACTTCAGAATCTGCTGGGCTCCTCCATAGAATGGCTCCATCCCGACGAAGATCTTCTCCCCGAGGTTCACTGGTGAAACCCACAGGCCGCTTAATGTACAGGACGTGGATGGTTGACCCTTTTGCTTTATGTATATGTGTTATATTACAATGGTTTCTGTAAAGAAAGGACACTATTGCATATGAAAATATCTTTCCTTTATATAAGAAATGAATTCCAGTTGGAAGGACTTTGAAAGAATTTTTTTTTAAAGTAACTTTAATCAGTTTTTATGAAAATTGTTATATAATGTTTCTTTACTTTTAAATGCACACATGCTTTGGAATAAGTTTTGTTTTTACTTCGAACACTTTTTTTTTTAAGGAAAATATTCACACATTGACTTTGTTTCATACAAAGCACTGATGACAGACCATAATTTTTATAAGTGACATGATCGAAGTCATGTGGCCTGTTTGGGAGAATGAATTTGATAAAAAGGCACTTCATGATATTATTTTTTATGTTTTGTTTACAGAATTACCTGCTTTGGCCAGGTAAATGCTATTGGATATAATCCAGTAGTTTGTAATATAAATTAAAACCATATCCATACACAGCAACTAATTGTATGAACTTTTATATCCTAATTTAAAAGCTGTGAAATTAGTTTTCACGCATCAAACCGGATTGTTTATATATGTTTAAACATTTTATGCTCTTATTTAAAGAAGACTTTGAGCTATTTTTTCTGTACCTTGTAAAATATTGGGGAAAAAACTAACATAATATGTTGAGGTTGCTTGGAGATGTACATAAACTAAAATTTTCTGAATTGTGTGTTTATGTTTGAAATCTGTGTTTTAACTTTGTAAGTAAATTCTTCTGCCTTTGTATTTATATTTTACAAAATTTTTCTTAAAAGGCAATAAAACTGTTGAGAAAATGAGAACATTAAAGTAACTTATGTCTGGTGTGTTTCTAAAATGAACTCTAAATTTCATTGGAGGGGGGGGAGGAGAAGAGCATCCATGAAAGGTGAAATGAATAGTTGGCCATGTAGGTTTGAGAAGTTTATAGCCAGCCTTTCTAGTCTAAACCAAATTGGGTATTTTCGGGTGATGAATGTTTTATGTCCTAAGGATTTGAACCCAGAACAAAATCTAATAACAATAACCAGTGTTTTTTATATAGTGCTTTTACGTTTTACAATGCACTTTATAAATATTTTCTCATTTTGTTCTTGCTTCAACCCCAGGAGATAATAGAGGCTGTTTATTATGCCTCTTTTACAGGTGGGGAAACTGAAGCAGAGGTTTAGCAATTTGTCTAGTACAGAGCTAGTAAGTGACTCTATTTATCAACTTTTATTTTGGTTTCTGAGGCCAAAAGTAATGGGCAAATTTGCCTTCAAATCCCAGAAACCTTTATTTAAGGTCAAGAAATAGAAATATAACAGTTGAACATTTTTAAAAAAGTATATGCTGTGTGGAGTTGAGGCAGTCAGTACTATGAAGGTCTCGAGAGAATTTCAATGGCTATGTGGTTGTGAAAAGATACAAGGCATTTGTAAGATGGGTGCTCATCTAGATTTTATTTTCAACAGCAAATAAAATGAGTATTTTCATATACATACATAGTAGAACTAAATATGAGGATTCTATGTGAAACTGCAGAATTGTATACAACTTCTCTTTTTTAATGTATACATAAAGTTCAAATTGTAGCTTTCAAAGCTGTCTTGCTTGTCTGTTTCTTTCTGGCCTTCTATCTTCTGTACATTTTTAAAAAGGTGTCTCATGAACCTCATCTTCCTCTTACTTTTTTCCCCTTATTCCTAATACCCCCCTTAGTTTTCCAACCAACTCCCATTGGGCAAAAGGAAGCAAGCCTTTGTGACAAATACTCATTGTCAGTAAAATGAGTTCCCATGTGGGCTACGTCTGAAAATGCATGTTTTATTCTGCATCTAGAATCCGTCGCCTCTTGGGTATCAAGAGGTGAGAGTCGAATGAGTCATCAGAAGTGCTCCACAATCGCAGCTGAGCATCGCATTGCTCAGAATTCTCAAGACGTTCAACTTGGTCTATCCTGTTTTGCATGGCTTCCAGCTGTTTCTCCAGTTGGGAGTTCTTGTCTTTTAAACTGTTATTTTTTCTTTGAACTATTTCTCGCTTTTTTTGCCAGAAAGCTTCCATCATTTTGATAAGCTCCAATTTAAATTCCAAGAACTTGTGGACAATTTCAATTTTGGGGGTGGAAGGTTTTGGTGCATTTATTTGAATTTCCTCCTCTATTTCCTCTGTAGCCTGGGTTTTTCCTCCGTAAAATTTTCCAGAGTCAATCCCTTCTTGTTTTTCTTGGAGGGAGGTTGTTTCTGGGCACAATTTGCCATCAGTGGAGGTTTTTCCTTCCCTTTTTAGTCAGAAATCTGAGTGAGATGGAAAGGCTTTATGGAGTTAATAAGCAAGTATTTTGCCTGAGGCAAGTTCTCAAATCTCCACAGCTTCTGCTGTTTGCTGCCCTTCTCTGTACTAACTTACCTTGAGCGCCCATGGGGTTTCAGGGGTAGGTCTTTGGTGGTCTTAGCTCCCAAGGACCTAGAGGTGCCCCTTCCTCACTCTAGCAGTGCCCCTCATTCATTTGCTGATTCTGGCGTGTGCTGGCTCTGATTCTGACTCCATAGGTGGGGTGGGGGAGGGTAGATGACCTTTTTCATCCCCTTGTAGTGTGGACATGCCCAAATCCCATGTACCTTCAATGCTACACCCTACTGTAGAGTCCCTTCGTTCTTATGAATTTGGTTTTTTTTTTGGTCTTTTGAGGTAGTCTATATCGGTGGATGCTGAGGAGAGGGTGAGTCTTCATCTAGACTGCCGCCATGTTTTCCCAGAAGTCCCGCAAGTTACAATCTTCATACTTGAGGCTAGCTCCATAGTTTGGAAAAAGACTTTACATTTGTATCTTTTTATACAGACCAACTTCAGATCTTCTCCTCATGCCCAATTTAGTGCAATGACTTCCTTTAAGGCCCCTCAGGGGGGGACAGCCCACTATCCATCCCAATTTATGAGACTAGATTGATCTTACTTAAACACAAGTCCAAAAAGTTCCCTCCACTGTTCAAAATAACTGACTCCTCCCTCACAGACTAGGAGAAAATCCAAAGTCCTTATCCTGACAGATAAGGCCTTCTGTGGTCTACTTTAGCTGAATTAAGAAAAGGGGACATAATAGCTTCCAGGAAGAAGGAGCTGAGTATCCTCTTACCCTGCCTTAGCGGAACTATAGCATGAGAACTGTGCTATTTTATTTTTCCAGATTGACTTTAACTTCTATGTATTTGCATTCCCAATCAGTGTTTCTCATTTCTTTGGTGAGTCTTGCCACTATAAATTCAGGTTTTGCGAATCTACCAAATTTGTTTTCTCACTTATTAGTTCTGTTTTAGACCATTCAGGGACCTTGTGCTAAAGTTCCATGCTATGTTGGGGATCCACAAGATCTCTGCCTCATTGGATATTGATTCATTTTCTTTTGCCATGAAATACTTTTTTTTCATAAATGCCTGCATTCTTTTACCAGATCTGGAGGCCACCTTCCTTTCTTTTATTAATATCTTACCTCTTGGCTTCATCTCTTACTTGTACTTAAGGGCTTTGTTTTCTTCATGAGATCTGGGGTAATTTCATTTATTTTTTCTCTGATAGTCCTATCATTCACTTTTTGACTCCTACCCTTTTGAATAGGGTTCCTCTAGGAGGAGGTCTAGTCTCAACAGTTGGATTCTTTTTTTTTTATATTTCTTTTTAAAAAATATTTTTCCATGGTTACATGATTCACGTCTCCCTCCTCTCTTCCCTCCTTATTCCTGGAGCTGACAAGCAATTCCACTGGGTTATACAAATGTTGTCATCTTGATGCCTATTTCCATATTATTAACTTTTTGCAATACAGCAAAACCCTAAATCATGTACCTATATATAAACAAATGATAAATCATGTGTTTTTCTTCTGTGTTTCTGATCCCATAGTTCTTTTTCTGGATGTGGATAGCTTTCTTTCTCATAAGTTCCTCTGAGTTGTCCTGAATCATTGTATTGCTGCTAGTATAGCAAAGCCCTTTGGATCATCCCACAGTGTTTCAGTTTCTTTGTACAGTGTTCTTAGTTCTGCTCATTTCACTCTGCATCAGTGCCTGGAGGTTCTTCCAGTTCATATACAAATCCTCCACTTTATCATTCCTCTCCGCAAAATAGTATTCCATAAGCACCATATATCACAATTTGTTCAGCCATTCCCCAATAAAGGGAGATACCTCTCATTTTCCAATTTTATGCCACCAGAAAGAGCACAGCTATGAATATTTTGCTACAAGTATTTTTCCTTATCTCTTTGGGGTACATACTCAGCAGTGGGTATGACTGGATTAAAGGGCATTGATTCTTTTAATGCCTTTTGGGCATAATTCTAAATTGCTTTCCCAGATTAATTCACAACTCCACCAGCAATGCATGTGCTCCAATTTTGCCACATTCTTTTCAACATTTATTATTTTCCTTTACTGTGATATTGGCCAATCTGCTAGGTGTGAGTTGGTACCTCAGAGTTGTTTTGATTTGCATTTCTCTAATTATAAGAGATTTAGAACACTTTTTTCATGTGATTATTGATAGTTTTGATTTCTTCATCTGAAAATTGCCTATTCATATCTTTTGACCATTTGACAACTGGGGAATGGCTTAATTTCTTTCACATTTGACATATATTTGGGAAATTAGACCTTTGTCGGAGAATTCTGTTATAAGATTTCTTTCCCTTCTAAATCTGGTTGCATTAGTTTTGTTTGTAGAAAAATTTTTAATTGAATATAATCAAAATTATTAATTTTATATGTTGTAAAGTTTTCTATCTCTTGCTTGGTCTTATCCGTACCCACATATCTGACAGGTATCCTATGGTCACCCAATTGATTTATGTTTAAGTCATTTACACATTTTTAATTTATCTTGGAATACGGTATTGATCTAAACCTATTTTTTCCTATACTTTTTTTGAATTTTCCCAGAAGTTTTTTTCAAATAGTGAGTTCTTGCTCCAAAACCTGGGATCTTTGGTTTATCAAATATTAGTTTGCTGAAGTCATTTACCTCTAGTCTTATTCCATTGATTCCCCCCCATCTCTTAGCCAGTACCATATTGTTTTGATGATGACTGCTTTGTAGTACAATTTAAGATCTAGTACTGCTAGCAACAGCCGGATTCTGATCTCTACCTCAGATATAGCAACACAAAATCATAAATTAAGCCCTGATTTATAGATTTTGCTGGTTTCTGAGGAGTAAATGTGCACACAGAAAATTTTACAGTTAGCTTCAGTGATTTCATCCCTTAGTAGCAACTTTAGTTATTGAACAAATACTTGAGAATTTATTATGCCCTAAATCCTGGATTATAATGGATTCTTTTTTAAATATAATGGATTCTTTTTTAAAATAAAAATGCAAATAAATTTTAAAATAAATTTTTAAAATAAAAATTTTAAAAATATATTTGTTTTAGGGGGCAGCTGGGTGGCTCAGTGGATTGAGAGATGGGAGGTCCTGGATTTATGTCCGGCCTCAAAATACTTCCTAGCCGTGTGACCCTGGGCAAGTCACTTAATTCCATTTGCCTAGCCTTAGAACTTTTCTATCTTAGAACTTATCTATCTTAGAACTGTATATCAATATACAGTATTGATGCCAAGACAGAAGGTAAAAGTTATATATATATATACATATATATATACATATACACATATATAGTTTGTTTTTCCACCTCCATTTCCCAATGTTTCTTCCATCCAGAAAGCCATCACTTAAGGGGTTTGGTATAATAGGTTAGGAAAGAGGGAACAGGACGTCTCTGGATTATTTTCCTCCTATCATTCTTTGGGGGTTGAAGCTCAAGTCTAGGGACAAAATCTGAAATAACCTTAGTATCTTTTATATTCAAGATGATATACTTCTTGGCACAGAGATATAGCTTTTGAAGGAAATCTTCTGATGGATAGACTATTGCCTTCCCAAAAGGGAAAAAGTCTCTATCCAATCACTATGAAGACAGATGGTTAGTCTGGATATCTTCTGTTCAGTTCAAGGGATTTGTAACTAGATAAGCTCAATGAGATTTTCTCCTTTCCTCCTCAGTTCAAAAGGGAAAAGGCTGAATCTCCAACTGCTCCCCTGCTTTTCTTAGCTGGAGGTTCCATTCTCATCCCCCATTGGCAGCCAGAGTTCTATCTCCTTCTTGCATAACAGTGAAAATCCAGTCCTTGTATTTCCTTCAGTATTTCTCTACTCCACACTATTCCACACCTGAAAGTAAACTATGAAAATTATTTTAAGTTTGAGTCCATTCTTCCCAGAGATCAAAGTAGTTGTTCAGTCATTTCATCCAATTCCAACTCTATGTGACCCATTTGGGGTTTTCTTGGCAAAGATACTAGAATGGTTTGCATTTCCTTCTCTAGTTCATTATATTTTATTTATTTATTTGGCAAACCCTACAAATCAGGACTTTTATTGTTTTGTGGATTATCTAGACATAAGAAAGTACTGGAAAAATGTTAAGAATGTAGAATAGGGGGCAATGGATATGTGAATTTCAAAACTCAAGCCTGTTCAAACCATTCTTTAGAGGATGGGATTTGGCTATTTCCTGATCAATAGCAATAGAAATACTTGGAATGACAGAATCAGGTCTTGGAAACTACAATCTCCACCCTACTCAGGGTAACAGGATTTAGGAAGGGCTGCAGCAAAGCTCAAGATTTAATTATTTGAGAATATGACCTTCAACAGACATGTGCAAAGGGGACAGACCTCTTCTCGGTCCTGGGTGAAGCTAGAGCCACCATTGGCACAGGTGAGACACAGGAAGTGAGGTAGAGGACAGCTGAGCAGTCTGGGAACTTCCTGTGTGAAGGAGAGGAGGTTGTTGGAGCCTGGTGCTTGAGGTGGAGGCCCTGAGACTGTTTCTCCATTTTGGTCACGTGAATGATAGGGACTGATCTCTTTTCTTTGCCTCAGCTATCTAAGGCCTTAGGCCTTTGGCCCAGCCTAAGCAGAGGGGGTATTTAAGCCCTATTCCCTTCTCTCCCCTTTCTCTTTCCCTCTCTCTCTCTCTCTAATACCTTTCTTCCTCCTGTTAGTAATTAAAAACTCCGTAAAAGGTTGACTGCTGTCTTGAGTTTTCATTTAGGAATTACATAGCTGAATTCCTTGGCAACCTTAAATTAATATATATCAGTCTTTTAATGTGATTTCCATATCACAGATAGCTCAGTGAATTGAGAGCCAGGCCTAGAGACAGGATGTCCTAGGTTCAAATCTGGCTTCAGACACTTCCCAACTGTGTGACCCTGGGCAAGTCACTTAACCACCATTGCCTAGATACAGAATATTGATTCCAAGATGGAAGGTAAGGGTTTTATTTTTTTTAAAAGCAGAATAAACCCTAAAGGTATTTTGTATGCACAATTTTTTTTTTCAAAGAGCCAATTATTAAACTTTGGCTGTTGTTTGTCCTCTGTTTTTTTAAACCCTGAATTCCTGAATCCGGGACCAAATTTTGTCTCTAGGCCTGGCTCTCAATCCACTGAGTCACCCAGCTGCCCCTCCATCTCATTTTATAGATATGGAAGCTGACACCAACAGGTTTAAGTTACTTGCCCAGGGTCACTTAGCTGATAAGTGTCTGAGGCTAGATTCGAACTGAGGTCCTCCTCATTCTAGACCTGGTGTTCTATCTACTGGTTCATCTAGCTGCCCTGAGCAAGGTAGTGGAACAGATTAAATGATATGGAACATTGATTACAAGAGCCATACTCCAAAATAGGGGCTCCATCCAAAAGCATTATTCCCCCATTATTCCTCTTGGGTAAAATCCTGAGGGGGGAATGTAATTAGCTGAGCTTTAGGGCCCCAACCTACTCGAATATGTCCATTTGGCCAGGCAAGTAAGGCCAGAGTTTTGTTACATAAATAGGAAGAATTTTGCACAGCTTAAGAACTCTGATCAATGCAGTGTTTAATCACAACTTCATGGGACCAAGGATGAAGGAAAGGTCCCACCTCATAACAGAGTGATGAGTCTAGGTACAGAATGAGGCATTTTCAAATATAGCTATTTTGTGAATTAAAACAAGTTCCAAACAGCTTAACTGTATTTGGTATAAAGATTTTTTTCTGCCCCTCCCCATGGTGGGGGGATGGCAGGGAGAAAGAGGGTGCCAGAGATAATGTTACCAGAAAGAGGAAAGATAAAAAGGTCACTTTTAAAATATTTTAAAAGGGACAGTGGATAGAGCACCAGACCTGGAGATGGGAGGTCCTGGGTTCAAATCTAGCCTCACACTTTTCTTGCCATGTGACCCCTGGACAAGGCACTTAACTCCAATTGCCTAGCCCTTACTGCTCTTCTGCCTTAGAATCCATATTTAGTAGTAATTCTAAGATAGAAGGCAAGAGTCTTAATTTTTTTAATTAAAAAAAAATTCAGATGAAAACCTAGACTAGGAAGACAGTTGGTGATTGTTATTTTTTTTTTAATCTTAGAATCAATACCCGAAAACAGGAATTAAATGACTTGCCCAGGATCATACATTCAGGAAGAGGGACTTCAAGATTTGAATCCAGGGCCTCCTATCTCCAGGCCTGATACTCTATCCACTGAGCCACCTAGCTGCCCCCAAAGAAGATAGCTTTGAAAGTAACACATTAAATTTATTACAGATTTTTTAAAAGCAAGCTATACGTAATAGCCACTTTCAATTTCACATGTAATCATCTTTTCCTGTCCTGTTACACAAGAAATGCTCTCTCTCTCTCTCTCTCTCTCTCTCTCTCTCTCTCTCTCTCTCTCTCTCTCTCTCTCTCTCTCTCTCTCTCTCTCTCTCTCTCTCTCTTTCTCTCTCTTTCTCTCTCTTCTCTCTCTCTCTCTCTCTCTCTCTCTCTCTGTCTCTCTGTCTGGCTGTCTGTTTGTCTCTCTCTCTCTCTCTCTTTCTTTCTCTCTCTTTCTCTCTCTCTCTCTCTCTCTGTCTGGCTGTCTGTTTGTCCCTCCCTCCTCTCTCTCTCTCTCTCTCTCTCTCTCTCTCTCTCTCTCTCTCTCTCTCTCTCTCTCTCTCTCTCTCTCTCTCTCTCTCTCTCTCTCTCTCTTTCTCTCTCTCTCTCTCTTCTTTCTCTCTCTCTCTCTTTCTCTCTTTCTTTCTCTCTCTCTCTTTCTCTCTCTCTGTCTCTCTCTCTGTCTGGCTGTCTGTCTGACTGTCTCTCTCTCTCTCTCTCTCTCTGGTGTTTGTCAAAAGCAAAAGAAAAAAGAAAAAGAAAAGAGATTGATTTTATGTGTAAAGTCAGGATAGAGAGCTACTGGCGGCTCTTAAAGCCCAATTTTCTCCTTCTCCTCCAGACTCATTTTTGATGTCAGCCATGTGGAGCTCAAGACGTCAGATGAGAAATCTGGTTCTGAAATATGGCACCATTCTGTGCTGTTGGTTTACATGGATCTAATAAAGTAGAGGCATCTTTTTGAACTTCGTGGCAGCCTTCTTGGGAAAGGGTGAAAACAACTCCTGGAAACACGAGTACCGTGTACAACTTTCTTTCTCTCTTTAAAGTTTAGTTAAGCTCTTTTTAAATGAAATAAGTCTTGAGCTAGTTCCTCCCTATTTTTCAGGCTGGTGCTGCTCCTTCAGCTGGTTTCTTGTTCACTCCATCTCTGTTTCTATTTTCCTTATCTCATTGGGAAAATTGGCCCAAAAGCGGAAGGACTAGTTCAAATTGGTAGCTTTAATCTCGGGCCTTTCTCGTGAACTTCTCCTATTTCTGCTTCCTGGTAAAAGAGGAAACTGAACTCTGGAAAAAGAGTTAAAACATCTGTTCATCTGATGCGTGGTCCTCTCTGAAGCGATACCAGAAATCCCTATCAGAAACTGGAGGCAGGAGCTCGTCATGGAATCCACAAATGCCAGTTTCCTAGAACCGAGAAGGGATTGTTTCTGTTTAGTTTGGTTTTGTCGTTGTTGTTGCTTTGGGTCTCCGACGCTCAAGCTTCCATCTGCTTTGGAAGGATGCGAGGATTTTCCAGGGCAAAATTAGTCGGACTAGTCCCAACCTGAATATTTCCAGCAAAAACCTGCAGACAAGCAGCCAGAACCCAGTGTGCTGGTCGGATTTGCCTTTTTCAGATAACACCCATTATAAAATAAAATAGATCTTCATCATGGGAATTGGTACCAGGAATGATTTCCTTCTTGAAGCAGGCTATTTAGAAAATGTATTTATATTCAAAAGAAAAGACCTCTTGTGTGATTTAGTGTGTCATGGAACACTGGATCTTGAAATAGTCCTGGTCTGACTCCTAGGGCTGTGCCCTACATGGGGGCTGGGGAGGAAGATGCTCTCATCCTGCCCATCACCCCCTGTAGACATTCTTCCTGCTTCCATCCCTTCTAACACCAGCTACCTAACCACTTTACTACTCAAACATGGGCTGCTACCTCTCTCTCCTCCCACCTCCAACCCCATCCCCATTCCCAATAGTCATCAAGCCCCTTTCCTGGTTGTCTTCCCACCAGGGCAGGAAGACTTTGCTTCCCTCTCCCCACCTTAAAGAAAGTGTCAAGAGATGAGAGGTCCTGGGTTCAAATCTGTCCTCAAACACTTCCTAGCTGTGTGACCCTAGGTAAGTCTCTTAACCCCCATTGCCTAGCCCTTTCCACTCTTCTGCCTTGGAGCCAATACATAGTATTGATTCTAAGATGGAAGGTAAAGATTTAAAAAAACAAAAATAAAACTAAAGAAGGTGTCAGACCTTGGGGACCCATACCATGCAAGTCACAAAGAGGTCCGTATGGGAGCTGCTTAGGGAATCACTGGGGAAGGCAGCTTGAAATCTGCAGGACTGACTCATATGCTTATCCATAGGTAAACTGCCCTTAACCTCCCTCACAGTGTCTCTTTTCTATTAGCTCTTTTGTGATAGAGGAATAACTTGCTAGATTTGGAGTCAGGGAAACTGAGTTGGAAACCTAGCCTTTCCACTCACTAAAATGAGAAATTTTGAGCATCATCTACTAGGCAGCTAAGTGGCCCCGTGAGGTGCCTCAGTTTCCTCATCCTTCAAATAAGAGCGATAGAACAGATGATGACTTTCATGGTTCTTTGAAACTTTAAGCCTTTTGTCCTAGATCTCTTCTTCTCGTTTCCTTTCCAACAACTAGTGGTCTCGAGAACTCGGTTTCTCCTTGATGTTCCTTCCCTCACAGAGAAGAGCCCTGTCCCCTGATCCCTTGTAGACCCTTTCTCAATCACCATCACTCTGTAAGCACCACTAGATGTTCCTTCCCTCACAGAGAAGAGCCCTGTCCCCTGATCCCTTGTAGACCCTTTCTCAATCACCATCACTCTGTAAGCACCACTAGATGTTCCTTTCCTCACAGAGAAGAGCCCTGTCCCCTGATCCCTTATAGACCCTTTCTCAATCACCATCACTCTGTAAGCACCACTAGATGTTCCTTCCCTCACACAGAAGAGCCCTGTCCCCTGATCCCTTGTAGACCCTTTCTCAATCACCATCACTCTGTAAGCACCACTAGATGTTCCTTCCCTCACAGAGAAGAGCCCTGTCCCCTGATCCCTTGTAGACCCTTTCTCAATCACCATCACTCTGTAAGCACCACTAGATGTTCCTTCCCTCACAGAGAAGAGCCCTGTCCCCTGATCCCTTGTAGACCCTTTCTCAATCACCATCACTCTGTAAGCACCACTGATGTTCCTTCCCTCACAGAGAAGAGCCCTGTCCCCTGATCCCTTGTAGACCCTTTCTCAATCACCATCACTCTGTAAGCACCACTGATGTTCCTTCCCTCACAGAGAAGAGCCCTGTCCCCTGATCCCTTGTAGACCCTTTCTCAATCACCATCACTCTGTAAGCACCACTAGATGTTCCTTCCCTCACAGAGAAGAGCCCTGTCCCCTGATCCCTTGTAGACCCTTTCTCAATCACCATCACTCTGTAAGCACCACTGATGTTCCTTCCCTCACAGAGAAGAGCCCTGTCCCCTGATCCCTTGTAGACCCTTTCTCAATCACCATCACTCTGTAAGCACCACTGATGTTCCTTCCGTCACAGAGAAGAGCCCTGTCCCCTGATCCCTTGTAGACCCTTTCTCAATCACCATCACTCTGTAAGCACCACTAGATGTTCCTTCCCTCACAGAGAAGAGCCCTGTCCCCTGATCCCTTGTAGACCCTTTCTCAATCACCATCACTCTGTAATTACTACTCAATCTTACTCTTCCCTTTTTCCTTTCTAGATCCTTACTACTCTCATGGATGGATGCTAAGCTCATATTCATTCTTCCCCAAAATTTTTGGAACCCAGTTCGTTGCCTCCTCTATAACTGAGCCTGGCACTCTTTAACCTTCTTGCCTCCCATTGCCTTCTCCAATGATTCTCCAAGCTGATCCCGAACAGACTTCTTAGTGACTTGTGTGGTGTGGGTCCCCAGGTCTGGCACCTTCTTTGAGGTGGGGAAAAGGAAGCAAAGTCTTCCTTCCCTGGGTGGGAAGGCAACTAGACGAGAGGTTTGATGCCCATGGTCAGGGGGAGGGGAGAGGAGAGACGTGGCATCCTCTGAAATCTACCCCTAGTCCAGGAATGGTTTTTAAATGGAATTTAATTCCAAGCTCAAGTAAATTTGTCCTAGTTGCTCGATTTCCAAATTAGGACTCTGCCTTCACCCATAGTAATCAATATACTTATTAATGCTTAAATAACATGTAGTAATCCTATAAAATATTAATAATAATAATAATTATTATTAAGTATATACTATGTGCTGAGCACTGTACTAGTCCTGAGGGATACAAAGAGAAAAACATAAATATAAGGAGTTGGATTAAATGATTTCTAAGGTCCATCCCAGCTCTGAAATCCTGTAAAAGCCTTATTCCTCAACCCCATATTTTCAGCATAATTTAGAGTGAAATCACGTGAAATTTCACCTTTCCTAATACTTAATCTCCTCAATAAGCTTTGCTCCAAAAGGCTACTTTTCATTACAGGACTTTATGATAGAGCCCATGTCTCTAGAATCAGAGAAAAGCAAAGATTGTTACCCAGAAAATGAGACTTTAAAATTCCCATTTTCTTGAGTGAAGTCTTTAAGTCCAGTTTTTCTGGGTTTTTTTTTGTTTGTTTGTTTTGCCAGAAGAAACCCATTCTACTATGGTCTTGGGCTACCTGCCAAAATCTGGGCAATCTAAATTCAGGTGTTGCTTTGTCCTGATAGCTCTCTAGCCTGGAGCTCAGAAGGTAGAAAGGATTATCTGGCACCATGTTACTAAAGAGGCTGCCCTTGGTGACTGCTTTAGCCTAGCGTTCTTAGGGCCCCAGACCTGATGGGAACAGAGAGGAAGGCAGGGTGGGGAGGAAGCATGCAATTTTGCCAAATCCTTCTTTGATTTTATAGTGAGGAAAAAATGTTTAAAGGCCTCCAAGAAGCAAAAGAAATAAAGTGGAACACAAGAAGTTGGACGGTTCTGCTTTTTGACTTGGTGACCCTGGTACCAGCACCGCGAGTGCAAAGCCACCTTTCTCCCTTCCTCCAGCCTTCCTAATTAGCCTTAGCCTGATTCCCTGCCTGAAGTCTAGGGCCCTTGGGTGCTTTCCATTAATAGCAGCAAGGCGCAGAATATCCTCCTCAGAGAGGAGAAATGCCAAAGACATGAACTTTGGACCAAAAAGTTTCTTAGATGGAGGCCTGCCTAGTAATTATAGTAATAGAGCTTAACAGGGATTACCAATACCAAGACAGACAAGGAAAAGATGTAGGGGAAGTATTTGGGAGGTTTTCAGATCTAATCCTCTTTCAGTCAGTTGTTTTGACATAAAGAGATGGAAGGACATCAGGGTAGTTCAGTGGATAAGAGAGCCAGGCTTGGAGTTGGGAGGACCTGGGTTCAAATGTGGCCTCAGACACTTCCTCGATTCCATTACTCTATACCAGTGAGGTCAAACTCACATAGAAATATCCCCAGCGAGCTGCAAATTGACCTAGAAAACCACAAATTCACATCATCTATGGTGTATTGTATTTTTATGTATTTCGTTCAACATTTCCCAGTTGCATTTTAATCTCATTTGACTGACTTGGCCAACAGCCTTGAGTGTGAACCCTCTGCTCTACAACCATTGTCTCCCCCTTTTCCAGTGTAAGGAGGGAAGTGCATTTTCTTGTCTCTTTTCTGGACTCAAACTTGGTCATTACCATTGCATAGTGTTTGCTTTCTTTTTTATTGTCTTTTTGATTTATGGAGCCAAGCATGCCGTGTTTTTGGTTCTGCTAAATTCATTCTGTTAGTTTATGTTCCCATGCTTTTTTTTTCTGAATTGCATACATTCATTACTTTTTTTTTGCTTTTCAAATGTTTATTATTTTATCTTTTATTTTTAATAAAGATATTTTATGTTTAACAATTACATGTAATAACAAATTTCCATATGAGTTTTCTATAGCTTTTATGTTCCAAATTGTCTCTCTCCCTCTCTTCCTTCTCCCCTTCCAGAGCTGGCAAACAATTACATCTGGGTTATATCATGCAAAACATATTTCCATATTGTTCATTTTTGTGAGAGAATAATCTTATAAAACTAAAACTCCAAAACAAAAACCAAATAAACTAAAAATGAAAAAATCACTTGCTTTGATGTGCATCTTTCTCTGGAGGTGAATAACATTTTTTGTCCCAAGTCCCTCAGAGTTGTCCTGGATCATCGTATTGCTGAGAATAGCTAACTATTATAGTTGACCATTCCACAAGATTGGTGTTACTGTGTTCAATGTTCTCACTTTTACTTTAAAAACTATTATTCGTTACTTTTTATGGTGTACTAATAGCTAAGTGGCCCAGTAGAAACAGCATTGGGCTTGGAATCAGGAAAACTCATCTTCCTGAGTTCAAATCTGATCTCAGACATTTACTAGTTGTGTGACTCTGGCCAAGTCATTCCACTTTGTTTGCCTCAGTTTTTTCATCTGTAAAATGAGCTGAAGAAGGAAATGGCCAACCACTCCAGGATCTTTGCCAAGAAAACTCAAAAACCAAAGGGAAAAACCCCAACAAAGAGTTGGATATGTCTGAAAAATGATTGAATAGAGCCATATAGTTAGCATGATAGTATAAATTTCACTGCTTCTCTGTCTCTCTCTTCTGACCTTCCTTCTGTTATCTTGTGTATTTGTAATGCTTTTTTTGATGTCCTTTTCCTTCTTTTGTTATTTTGCATTATTCTCCTACCTACCAACTATTTTATCCCTAAAAGAAGTAAGTATAGTCAAGCAAAAAAGAAAAAATCAACACATTGGTTTTATCTCTAAATATATATCTTTCTTAGGGCTCAGTGGACTGAGAGCCAGACCCAGAGATGGGAGGTCCCAGGTTCAAATTTGGACTCAGACACTTCCCAGCTGTGTGACCCTGGGCAAGTCACTTAGCCCCCATTGCCTAGCCCTTATGACTCTTCTTGCCTTGGAACCAATACACAGTGTCGATTCCAATACAGAAGGCAAAGGTTTTTTTTTGTTTTGTTTTGTTTTTAATGCTTCATTATCAGTCATTTGCAATTATGATGAGTCAAATGTGTAGATCAAAGTTCTGAAGCTATTCTTTAAAGTTGTTTTCCTTTAACTTAGTGTAGTCTTTGAATACAATGTTCTCCTGGTTCTTCTCACTTCACTCCATCAGTTCAAACAAGTCTTCCCATGTTTTTCTGAATGTTATAGTCATCGTTTCTCATGGCACAATGATATTCCATTATATTCACCTAGGAAATTTTGTGCAGTCGTTCCCAAATTGATAGTCATTCCTTTTGCTTAGATTTACTTATTATAAGAAAGTGTAAAACTAGAACTATTATTATATGTGTAAATGCCATATTGAGAAAGGACATTGCCAAAATGGAGTTTTTTAGGAGGAAAGTGTCGATGATAATAGGACAGCATGCAGTAAGGGGATCCTTTCCCCAAACTTCAAGTCCACACTTCCAATTAGCCGCCCAGTAATTCCTCCTGTCTGTCCTACAAGCAACTTAATTCATATGAAACTCACCATCTCCAAAACTGAACTCACAATACGCCTTCTACCCACGTCCTTCCTCCTAACTGCGTTAGTACTGTTAGAACCCTGCCATTCTTTCCGTTGCCCTGGCTTGTCATCTCACAATAAAAAGTGATTTTTCTCTTTCTCATATACTCTATATCTAAGCAGTTGCTAAGTTCTTTTGAGTCTAATCTACCTTCTCATTCATCCTTCTCTTGACCTATATTGCTACAATGCATGTCTAGACTCTCATTATTTCCCAGATGAACTCCTTAAAAAAATCCCTTCTTTGGGACTTGTCAAATAGTTATTTTTGGAGCTATTCTCTTCTGAGTTTGTGTCTTGGGAGTAACACTTTACTGTGGGGGTGTTTGACATGATAAAAAAATCTTTGGTTCTTTATCGTGGGGACTTTTTTTCCTGTTTGAATACTTGATTTTATTTTTATTTTAACATTTTAATTTTATTCTCATACAAAACATACTTCCATACTGGTCATTGTCATAAGAGCACACTCATACATTACCAAAGCCCCAAAATCAAACCATAAATACACTGATGTGGAAAGCAACTCCAACAGTTCTCTCTCTGGAGGTGGAGAGCATTCCCTGTCATTAGTCTTTCAGGATTGTCCCAGATCATTGCAGTGCTAAGCGTAGCCAAGTTTTCACAGAGGATCATAGTCCAATATTGCTGTTATTATGTACTATGTTCTCAAAGTTCTGCTTATTTTGCTCTGCATCAGTTCTTGTAGATCATTCCAGCTTTCTGAAATAGTCTTATTTTTTTTATAGCACAATAGTATTCCATCACCAACATGTACCATAATTTGTTCAGTCAATTCCCAACTGATGGACATTCCCTCAATTTCCAATTCTTTGCCACCTCAAAAAGAGCTGTTAGAAATCTTCTTTGTTCAAGTAGGTCCTTTCCCCCCCCCTTTTTTTTTGTTATCTCTTTGGGATAGAGACCCAAGAGTGGTATTATTGGATCAAAAGGTTTGCAGTTTTATAGCCCTTTGGGCATAGTTCCAATTTGCTTTCCAGAATAACTGGATCAGTTCTATTGTGGTGACTTTAAAAAAAATTACTCATTTTATTTTTGGCCTTACTGTCTGAATTGGAATTTTGTACTAGGGCCAGGTTTTGCTCACTTCTGCAGGGAATATGATTGTCTTCTTTGGTACCATTCTATTTTGTCTGGCTTCCTGTTTCTTCTTGGTGTTGAGTGCTTTGTTCTTCAAGCAACTCAGAACCTACAAGATTTCAGTAGGCCCTAAGACATATTTTAATCAAGGATGAAATCTGCAAACTCCTGACCCAAATTGGAAAGTGGGCAACACCACTATGAACGTACCTTTGGTTGGAATGCCAGTAGACTGCTGATGGTCCTGGCCTCTATCAGCTTGCTAGAATGACAAAAGGATGCACAGGTTTAGAGTGAAAAAAACAAACAGCCAGCCTGAAAGACAGCCAGCCCTGAACTTTCTGCCCTGGTGGTGCAGCTCAGCAACTCAACCTAGCCTCAAACCGCTCAATAAGCCTTTTGAATCAGTGCCATAAAACTCCTGCATACTTCTGTTCCTGCTCCTGGAGTGGTCCATAGCCTCAGGTCAGGTAGAAGCTCCACTCTCTGGATCTGTGATTACTCCTTTTTCTGGAACAAGGCCTTAGCCCTGCTTTTAGCTGCAGATGCCTTCCTAAGTCCAGATCCTGCTCCTGTTCCCTGGGCTGGGATTTCCCAATTACTACTTCCTCTGGCACTCTTCTTAGCTCTTGGTTGGAGTAATTGGGGAGGGGCAGGTAGTCCAGGCTGGACTTCTTCCTCCTGTTCCACCATGTTAATAGCCTCTTAACTGATCTCTATGTGTCCAGTCTCTCCCTTTCCCCATCTATCCTTCCCATTGATGCCAAAATAATGTTCTTAGGGACCCAGTCTAATCATACCACCTCATGCTGACTGAAGCCTTCAGTGACTCACACACTATCCCTTGTGAATTTCAAAACTATTTCACCCTAATCAGACCATTCTTTAGAGAATGCCATTTAGCTATTTTATTTATATATTTTTCCTGATCAGTAACAATGGAGATACTTGGAATAACAGAATCAGGTCTTGGAAACTCTACATTCTCCACCCTACTCAGTTTAACAAGATTTTGAAGGTCTGCATCAAACTCAAGATTTAATTATCTGAGGAGATGGCCTTCAACAGACATGTGCAAAAAAAGGACAGACCCCTGGGCTGTCCTAAGTCAAGCTAAGTCCTCATTGGTACAGATGAGATTCAGAAAAGTGATGTAAAAACGTCCATATAAGGCATGACACTTCCTGCCTCTTGCCTCTTGCCCTGGAGAGATGACTCTGGCTGGCAGCATGCTAAACATTCCAACATCTTGGAGTGTTGGGTGGTGAGTTTTGCCCTGTAACTGATTTCAGGTTCGGGAATCTTAGCTGAGTCCCTTTGGAGGTCAGTCTGATTCCTTCCTCCAAACCCTTACTTCCTTATCTCCTGATCTCCCTGCCCAATACTAATCAGGCAAGGGGAGAGGGAGAGAAAAATCCTACTCATTCTTCTTCCTTCTTCTAAATCTTCTCCACTATCAATTAAATCACCATAAAAATTTGGCAGCTGACTTGGGTATTTTATTATTTGGGATTTCCCTTGGTGACTACTTAAATTTAGATTTTTTCAGTCTTAACCATAATTTCACCCTTTACACTCTAGGATAAAATACAGATTATATTTAAGGTTTCCACAAACCAACACCAAGCTATCAACTTAGTCTTGTTTCATATTTCTGTTCTCCATGGAGTCTATTTTCCAGCACATTCAACAAGTAGCCTTTCCCCAAACCTGGCATACCATCCCTGATCTCAGTACATTTGAACTAACACATATTTTTTTTTTGTCGGTCTCTCAGCATCCTCCCCCCAGAAAAAAAGAAAGGAAAATAAAATCCTCATCATAATAAATAAGCACAGCTGAATGAAACCAATTCTCACATTCGTCATGTCCTAAAATGTGTTTCATTCTGTGTCTTGTGCCTGTTGACCTTCTGTCAGGAGGTGGGTCACATTCTTTAGGTCTCTGGAATCGTGCTTGGCCTTTTTTCTATGCATTGTTTTTTCAATGAGTGTCAAGGCTCAGTGAGTTTCCCCCACTCATCCTTCATGCCTGGAATGAACTCCCTCCTCATCTTCATCTCTCCAGACTGGTGCTTTTGGCATGAAGATAAGCTGCCTATATCAAGGAGAACAGTCTGTGTGGCTCTCCAATGATGCCCATTATTTTTACATCTTTCTATGGGCCTGGGAGTGGAAAACACCTTTCAGCCCCTCTTGCTGTTGTGTCTGCTACCCAGGGACAGAGAACAGTGGTCTCCCCCCTCAAGCGCCACTCCACTGGGCCCTTTATTTTTAATGACCAGAATGAGAGACTAGTTGTTGACTTTCCATTTGGGAGAAGAGGCAGCAGACTGAATTATGGTCCTCCTCTCCCTTATTCATTCCAACCAGGACAGAAGTTGCTCTTATTCTATTCAGCAGAGTTCCTCCTAGTTTTAGGGGCCCCGCGCCTAGCATTATAATTCCAGTCAATCATTTAACATCAATTTAGCTTTTACAAAAGAATATTTAGTTAAAAGGCAGAGCAAAAACAAATGTACAAGCATTTTCCTCAACACCTTATGGATATAATACACTCTCTTTCCACCTCACCTCACACATACTACCTCCATCTTAGGGAATATAAAGGGGATGGAGTCATAGCTTAGCTCGGTTGTTCAATAGCATTAGTCTCAAGTTCAACTTCAAAGCCTTATCTGGGCTGTCCCCAGAATCCTGCTCCGTTGGCCTTTCCAATGGGCTGTATAGTTGGGCTCGTGGATCCCCATGGTTGATGCTTCATGGTCAGTTATTCCACTCTCTATGCCTAAAAGGGAAAAGGCCAAAATCCCAAGCCTATTTCTTGGGGTCATATGACCAAAGGTTGGGAGAGTAGCCTCTAGGGCCTCTTCCCTCTCCTGTGTGATCTCTGTATAGTCTTGTTCACACCTTTGCACTTAAATAGGAAAGGAGCCCAATTGTGCTGTCAGGAAGTTCCAGCTACATGTTGTTTGTCCTTTGTTTTTGAAGAGGACCAATGGCATGGCAAGAGTGATGTCTTCACTTGCAAGTGAACTGCATTTTAAGGGGGGCTAATTTGCACAGTACCCAGCCACTCGCTCTTCCAGAGTCATCAAAGGGCAGAGAGGCAAAATACAAATCAGGACGAACAGTAATGCAGTGGATGGCCTTGGCATCTTCCATGTCTGATCAAGCTCTAAGGACTCCTCCACAGCATCTGCTTCAGCCACTTTCATGGCCATTCAAAAAATTGTTCCCTTCTCCCTCTTCCACTCAAGGAAATCTTCACATACTTGGGGTAGATATCCCTTCAGGTCACCAAGAGGTTCGAGGACGGTGGCTTAACCTCCACCTAGTAAAGCCTGCTGTTAAGGTTTTACCAGAGTGTGGTGGCTGCTCATGCTACAGCTTCTTGGAGCCACCGATGAGAGGTGGTTGGCAAGTGGACACTCAAGAAAGGAACCAGTTCTTAAAAAGGCTTAGCAAGTCCTTGCACCAGACCCCTCCAGCTACATAACCTGTGGGGGAAAGGCTGCTCCCAACCACATGAAAGGCCAAGGCAGAATGCCTCTGCTTGCACCAACTTTCCAGTTTCCCAGAAGAAGGTTCCCCAGAGTCTTCCATACTGTCTCAGGCGATTTAGGCATGTGCCAATCTTCCATTACAAATATACTATTTTTTCACCTTTGGCTCTTAGAATTTCTGGGCTTCTTCAAAGCTAAAGTTTATCACTATAATAAGTTTTGGTTCACACTTCCAGAACCAAGTTGGTATAAATTTCCTTTAAGGTTCCAGGGTATAATCTGAAGTGTTAAGGTACCTACTTCTCTTCTCTACTACAATGGACTGGAGCCCTATATCAGTATTCTTGCCACTACTGGGGATCAGTAACTAGCACCCCATTTCTATTTAACCACTAAATTTTAATCACCTTTTATTGAGGAATATTTATTTCAGAGATGTAACAATAATAAACATGGGAATGTCTCCTGCATATAAATGGCTCAATCTCTTCTACACTATCTTGGTCTCTTGGATAATGGGCTCAAAATTTAGTTCAGTTTGGAGGCAGAGCCAATATGGTGGAGTAGCAGGAAGAAGTATAGCAAATTCCTTCCCCAAACTCCTCTAAACCGATCTATAAAATGCATCAGTCCAGAACCGGATGGGGAAATCCAGAGGGCAGCTCAAGAATCAGGAGGTCCTAGGTTTAAATCTGGTCTCAAATATTTCCTAGCTGTGTGATCCTGAGAAAGTCACTTAACCCCCATTGCTTAGCCCTTACCACTCTTCTGCCTTGGTACCAATAGACAGTATTGATTCCAAGATAGAAGGTAATGATTTAAAAAAAAAATCCAAGTCAAAGTCACAGGCAATCCTTTTTCTAGGCAGGGTGAAGAGAAAAATAAGTCTGGAGACATTCAGGAAGTCTTGACCATCTAGATGATCAGGAGTACGTCTTGTGGAGCACCACTACACAAGAGGGAGGGAAAGAAGTGAACCTAGATTCACACCAGGACACTTGGATTGGGACAAGTATCAACTGGCAGCTTTGCTGCCCGCTACTTGGTTCTGCTCACAGATCCCAGGCAGACTAAAGAAGAGAACAGTGTCTAGGAGTGATATTCTTGAGTAAGGAGTAGTCACCAGCCCTAGTCTATGTGAGAAACAAAAAACAAGTTTGAAACAAATAGTAGCAGTGTGGCTCAGATCCCAAGAGCTGAGTAGAGCAGAGTCTCAGTTCTAGCTTCTAGCCCAGCCTGAAGCCTGCAAAAGAATAACCAGGACAAAAATCTAAGACCTAAGGGGAACTTGCAGTTAGTGACTCTCAACCAGGATAACTAACCAGAAATGTGACAAGAGCAATAGTTTATGGTTGTTCAGACCCAAACTCAGGTCAGCAACTTCCATATTTCAGACCAGGAAGACTAATCTATACTTTGCCCTTGATCTGATTGGTTTGGGAGCATTGAAAGCTTGCAGGTCCCCAGGTTAAGCTGTCCCTGAGATTCTGGAATAATAAGGCATTTAATATCCCAAGACTACAGTGGCAGAACAAGCCCAGATCTTCCCTCAGTAGTGCTTAGAGAATGTCCTTAACATCAAGTCTGGAAGAATGAACAAGCAAAAAAAGAATCTCTTTGCAAAAAGCTATTATGGTGACAAGGATGCTTACAGCACAAACACAGAAGAGAATGACTCCAAAACATCTCTAAGTAAAGCCTCAAGGAAAAAACAGCTTGGAATTCCTGGAAGAGATGTGTAAGGAAGAGGAATTTTTTAAAAAAGAGTCTTAAAATGTTTTTATAAATGAGAGTGCTGGAAGGAAAAATTGGAAAAGAAATGAGAGCTATGGAAGAAAAAATTGGAAAGGAAATTAACAGCTTGGCAAAAGAGGCACAAAACCTTACCCAGGAAACAAACTCTGAAAATTGGGATGAACCTAATAGAAGCCAGTGACTCCAGTGGCAACAACAAATATTAAAATAGCATTAAAAGATTGAAAAAAATAGAAGAACATGTAAAGTATCCTAGAGGAAAAACAACTGATCTGGAAAACATATCAGGTAGGAAAGAAAATGGAGAATCATTGGGCTTTTTGAATGTCATAACCAAAACCCTCCCCCTGAAAAAAGCAAAAACTCCCCTAGACATATTTCAAGAAATCTTAAAACTGTCCAGATCTCTTAGAACTGGAGGGCAAAGTGGAAACAGAAAGTACCAACTTGTCACCTCCTGAAAGAAATCCCAAAATGAAA
Organism: Monodelphis domestica; assembly: GCF_027887165.1. Classification (NCBI taxonomy): domain Eukaryota; kingdom Metazoa; phylum Chordata; class Mammalia; order Didelphimorphia; family Didelphidae; genus Monodelphis; species Monodelphis domestica. Next base: position 23,105,192 of record NC_077230.1, read on the forward strand.
ATTCCCAGGAACATTCTAGCCCAAATCCAGAGCATCCAGGTCAAAGAAAAAAATATTGCAAACAGCCAGAAGAAAAAATCAAAGTAGAGAGGAGCCAGTCAGGATCACATACCACTATAGAGTAGTAGAGAGTTGGGAATATGATATTCCAGAAGGCAAGAGCCAGCCAATAGGCTTACAGCCAAGAATAACAGCAAAATTGAGTATAATCCTACAGTGGGGGGGGGGGGAAGGATTTTTAATGAAATAGAAGAATTCTAAGCAACACTGATGGAAAAAAATCAGAGCTATGGAGAAACTCTGAAGTGTAAGAATAATGAAAAAAGGATACGTGAACAAACAATCATATGCTACTAAAGGATAAACAGCTTGCACACAAATATGGGGAGATGATACATTTGTCCATTTGAACCCCGTCTTATCAAGAATTATGGAAGAGAAGTAATTAGACAGAAGGCCTGGGAGTGATTGTGTGATGTCTTGATGAACTTAAAAGAAGACTTGAAAGGAAAGATGAGAATAGTTAACGGGAGAAGGTTAAGGAAAATTATCTCACATCATCAGAAGGGGAAAGTGGACATCTACCTAAATAAGGAAGACGAGGTTAAGATGACTGGCTGACACTACAATCTTACTCTCATCTGAACTGGTCAAAGTAGAGAAGAATACAAACACAGTTGTACAGAAACACATTTCGCTCAACAGGGAAATGGGAGGAAGAAGGAAGAATTAGAGGAAGGGGAGACAAAGGGAGGGATTAGTTCTGAGCAAAAATAAACTTTAACAATGTACAAAAATATTTATTGCAGCTCTTTGTGGTGACAAAGAATGAAAAACTTAGCAATAGCCCATCAACTAGCCAGTGGGGGAAAAGATTATGGTAGAAAATGTGAGGGAATACTATTGTGCTGTAAGAAATGACAAAGAGGATATTTTCAGAGAAACTTGGGGAGTGAAGAAAAAAGAACCAGGAAAACAATGTATATGTTGACAATAATATGGTAAAGAAAAACAACTTTGAAAGACTTAGTTGATACAGTCAGGCCTAAAGACTGGGTTCAAATCTGGCCTCTGATACTTCCTAACAGAGGGACTAGGTGCAAGTCATTTAGCCCCCATTGTCTAGTCCTTACCTCTCTTCTGCATGGGAACCAATACTTAGTATTGATGCTAAGGAAAAAAAAAAGTGAGGGTTTCTAGAAAGAATGAAAGAAGAGAAAGAAAGAAAAGGAAGAGAAAGGGAAGGAAGGGAGAAAGAAAGAAAGAAAGAAAGAAAGAAAGAAAGAAAGAAAGAAAGAAAGAAAGAAAGAAAGAAAGAAAGAAAGAAAGAAAGAAAGAAAGAAAGAAAGAAAGAAAGAAAGAAAGAAGAGAAGGAAGGAAGGAAGGAAGAAAGGAAGGAAGGAAGAAAGAAAGGAAGGAAGGAAGGAAGGAAGGAAGAAAGAAAGAAAGAAAGAAAGAAAGAAAGAAAGAAAGAAAGAAAGAAAGAAAGAAAGAAAGAAAGAAAGAAAGAAAGAAAGAAAGAAAGAAAGAAAGAAAGAAAGAAAGAAAGAAAGAAAGAAAGAAAGAGAAAGAAAGATCAGAGTTACACAAGATGAGAAATAATGGACTAAATATGGTCCAGTGCAGGAGAAGAAATGCCTGTATGGAGGAAATCACAGACCTATCCAAGTAAGTTCTAAGATTAAAAAACAAAAAACAAAACAAAACAAAACAAAAACCTGTACCTTCTGCCTTACAAGGTAGAAGAGTAGTAAGGACTAGGCAAGTGGTGTAAAGAGACTTGCCCAAGGTTACAAAGCTAGGAAATATCATAAATCTTATGTTAATAATAAATATCTTTCCCCGTTCAGAACTTTTCCATTCATATTCTATCAAATCTAGATTCCTCTGCCAGATTGTTAATATTCTTTAATCAACTCTTTCATAACCATAGTTGCCATCATTTTCTAGCAATCTTCTCAGGTAAGGAAATCTGTTTGTAGGCTTAATCCTACCTTCTCCACATTTTTTATTCCTGCTATTTTTTCCACATTCAGAACACCCTACCTTTACTAATTCTTTTAATGATAATTCTTATTGTTCTCCCTCTAGACAGAAAATCCCCAAATTATAAAATCTACACATTCATTTTGCTTGAAAACAAACACAGGTTGATTGGGAAAGAGCTAAAAAATTGTGTGAACATGAAATGGAGTATTACTGTTCTGTAAAAAATTCTGAATATGAAGAATTTAAAGAAATATGAAAAGACTTAGGTGAACAGATGCAGGGGAAACAAGAACTAGGAAAACAATATACCAAATATCTAGACAATACAATTGGAAGGAACAAAATTCCAAACTCAAGGATGAATAATTATAATGACAAAAATTGGAAAATTAAGAAAATGTGCATTAATCCTCCTTTTCAAAGATCATAGTCTGAATGTGGAATATCACACATAGAATATACAATGATAGGTTTTGCTGAACTGGTTTGTTTTTTCCCCTTTCATTTAAAATCTTCATTATAAGGGATGACTTTCTGGGTTTGGGAAGAGGATGAATTTATTAAGAAATGAAGGTGATGGAATAGAAAGTTAGATCTAAAAAACTGAATCCAGGGAAGGAGTTTGAAACTCCATTGAACTTTAAGTACTTCTTTTTCTTCATCCCCAAGAATACTTCTGCCCCTACTATATACTTTTCTTATTCTGGCCTAGAAACTATGGCAGGCAATGAAAAGACAAAGATTTTAAAAAATGTCTCTAACCTCATGGAATTTACATTCTACAAGGAGATACAACATATATGCAAATAAGCAAAACAAAGCATATGCAAAATAAATAGAGCATAAAGTGAGACAAATATTCTGGTTATTAATTGCCTACTGTGCCATTCCATTGGTTTCTGCTGCTATCCTTGGGGCAGCCTGTGAGGGAGAGGGTTTAAAGGTGTGTATTTTAAAACATTCAATTGAATGAATGTGTGTATGAGGGGATGTCTAACAGATGCTTTCTCCTGGAAAAGGAAAGCCATGGACTTAAATAGATTGGTCACTGTTCTTCATTCCAAAGAAAGACCTTATTGCATCAGTGATGTGGTGTAGTGGATGGAACACTGGATCTGGAGTTGGGATGATCTGTGTTCAAATCCAGACTCAGATACTAAGTAGCTGAGGGTGGTGAAGTCAGATTTTCTTGACTTCCAGCCCAGAATTCTTATCTACTGTGCCATCTAGCTAGTCTTGAAGTACCCACCAAGTTTAGCCAAACCAAGCAAGAAGTGAAGTGTCTTGGCCAATTGGGTCAGTTCACTTTTGGGCTGATTCAAGGAAATTGTTCAGATGCTGTTCCAATAGCTCCACCTGCTAGTGGGACCTCTAATCACCTAATGGATCTCCTCATCTCCTCAGTTAACTGAGTATTCCTTTTTTGGGAATACTCATTCAACTCTGATTAGGAAAGAATTCACACAAAGGAAACAGTGGCCATGTTTATAGACCATTGATATCTGAATCAGAGATAGGAAAATTACTGTCCTTTGGTCACCTAGCCACTCACAGCAGTTCTTTCCTTTGGGGTACCAGGAAGGAAAATTGCCCAAAAAGTTGGAGGAAATGGGATATCAAGCCTTTTGTCCTGGCTCAGCTCTTTTGAGTCATCAGCAATCCTGCAGCCAGCCAAACAAAAGACTCCTTGTCCCCATACAATATTTACCTGACTTCTATGTATGACTCTCTTTCCCCCTCAAGTCCCATATAGGCATAAAAAGGCTCACCAAACCTCCATATTTGGTTGGCTTAGAGGCACACCAGGAAAAAAACCACCCAACTGCATGTACTCTGTATAATCCATAGAAAAGGGTAGATCTGATCATGTTCTAAGGACTGGACCTTTATGTTGACTCCCTTCATATCTCCAATCCCCAATTATGTAATGATTCTAAAAGGCAGAGAAAAAAAAAGAGAGATCATTCTAGGTATGGGCGACTACCCATTTATGTAAAAGTTAAGAGGTGGCAAATGGAACACAGAGAGAGAGAGTGCCCTTTCTTTTGTATATGGAGTAGGACTAAGTTTTTTTTAGTTTATTTTTTCCTTTAAAAATATTTTATTTCCCCTCTATTACATATAAAAATAAATTTTAAAACTTTAAAAAAAGATTTGTTTCAAATTCTCTCTTCTTCTGATCCTCCTTCCCTCCCTCTATGACCCCCCCCCCAGACAGTAAACAATCTGATATAAATTTCAATATGTAATCATGTAGAACATTTTTTTTTTGCATTAGTCACTTTGTAGAACAGATTTCAACTGAATAAAAAAAAAAGGAAGATGAATATAGCATTTTTCAGTCTTCATTTAGTCTCCATCAGTTATTTTTTAGAGGGCAAATGGCATTTTTCATTCTGAGTGTCTAGAACTGTCTTAGATTACTATACTGCTGAGAATAACTAGATCATTGGCAGTTCTTCATCAAGACATATTGCTGTCACTGTGTACGTGTTCTTCTGGTTCTGCTCACTTTGCATCAGTTCATGTAAGTCTTTCTAGATTTTTCTGATATCATCCTGATGAAGGACTGTGTTTCTTAAGAGCAGGGACTGTCTGCCTTTTTTTCTTTTAAAAAATGTAACCTATAATAGAGGTTATTATAGCTGAGAAGTTTGCAGGTTCTCAAAAACGAATGTTCATAGACAACCATGCATCAGTTAATATAAGTTTTCTAGTGTTTGGATTGCATGTGAAAAGAGGCACAAAAGATTATTATCAAGAGCATATATTATATGAAGAAAATGAATATAGGCAGAGAGTTTTAATGTTTAAGGAGTTTTTAAGATTTTTCTAGTATTACAAATATTGATTAACCCCCTTCCCCAATAAACAGAAAGTTTTAGAGATCTTCAATTTTCAAGAGTAAAAAATGGTTCCAAGACCAAAAAGTTTAGGAACCATTGCTCTACTGAATTGACTCATTGTTCTTCCATACTATATTGTGTTATTAATGCTCTATTTTACATTTGCACATTTTTTCTTATTTCTTACTAAATTTTGCACTATTTGTTTAATTGTACTAACATTCATACTACTACTTCTTATTCTGTTATATACCTCAAGCACTGTAGCTGTGCTATAATTTATCTTTATACTCTAAGCTGAGATATTGCCTGCCAAATTTTATTTTTTTCCCCATTTACCAATAAGTTTTCATGTTGTTCCATTCCAACCCCACTCTAATAAGTAGAGTATATTTGTATTTGTATTTCTAGCACCAGGCATAGAACCCAGCACTTAATAAATGCTTTTCATTGAATTATTGAATTTAAGTCTCTTGAGTGTTAGAGACTATTTTCTTTTGTCTTTGTAACCCCAGCACAATGCTCCACACACAGTACTCGCTTAAATATGTTTATTTGCTTAGTTACATTTTTATACTCTCACAGTGTATCACAGTATCATGGCAGATGCTCAATAAGTATGTGTTGAAACCATACTTTGATATTCATTCATTCATTCAACAAACATTTCTTAAGGGTCTTATATGCAAGGATATTTTGGTCACTGAATAGGAATATGGAGTTATAGGAAAGAAACCCAATTTTTAAAAATATATTTTTATTTTTACATCACCTACATTTTCCTTCTCCCTTTTTCCTACTCCCAGAGAACCAGTCTACCTTTTTTAAAATTAAAATGTTTTTTCAATCAACAAAAAACTGGCTACTCTTCCCTCTAATTTCTTTCACCAACTGGACAACAAAATAATAAAATCCCTGTTACAAACATTTAAAAAACCCAAACAAACCACTTTGGCTTCTTCTCTCCTAAAATGTCTCATTCTTCCTTTAATTCCTTAGCTTCTTTATCAAGAAGTAGGTAAAATGTTTCATCATTAGTCCCCTGGAATCATGATTAGTCTTTGCACTTGTCAAAATTCCCAAGTCTTTCAAAGTAATTTGTCTTTAAGATATTGTTGTCATAATATAAATTGTTCTTCTGGTTCTTCTCACCTCATTCTGCTTATCAGTAGTTCTGAATTTTTCTCAAACCATCCCCTACATCATTTCTTAACACAATCGCATTTTATCATATTTTTATGCCGTAACTTGTTAAGTCATTTCCTGAAATGATGGGCACCCTCTAAGATTCCTATTCATTGACACCTCAAAAAGAGGTATAATTTTGCTTGTACATCCTTAGTTTATTTTGCTTAGGACTAATCTTAATTTACCCTATCTCTAATTCTTCCTTTTCTCTTCTTCTCTTTTTCTCCTATTTTCCCATTGAAAGAAGTATATTTTTGTACTCAACTCTGAGTGTATATATATTTTTCTTCTTGACCATTCTAAATGAGAGTGAGGTTCTAGTGCCAGCTGTTCCCATCTGCTCTTCCTTTTGTATAGATATCTATTTTCCCTTTCTCATTATATGAGATAATTTTTCACTTCCTCTTCATTTATTCTCTAATTATTCTTCTATTCCACCCTTTCTATAAAGATATTAATAGAACCTCTCCCAGACCTTGAGTCATATTAGATTTCTTCTAGAACCCCTGATGAGATATGGTTCAGTTGGGACAAATGTATCATCTCTCCATATTTGGATGTAAACAGTTTATCCTTGTTTAGTCTTATGCTAATTAATTTTTCATGTTTCTCTTTACTGCTAGGTTTGCAGTTCAAAATTTCTAAGCAGCTTTGATCATTTCTTCAGGAATACCTGAAAATCCTCTATTTCATTCATGATCCAGTTTTTCCTTTGTAGGATTATAATGAGTTTTGTTGGGTAAGTTATTCTTGGTTGTAAGCCTATATGCTTTGTCTTCTGGAATATCATATTACCAGTTCTCCATTCCTTCATAGTGGTGGCTGCTACTCTGTGTTCCCCAACCCCCCCCCTTCACCCCTTTCCCCATTCTGTGTTCTTGACTGTACTTCCTCAGTACCTGAATTCTTTTTTTCTGGTTGCTTACAATATTTTTTTCTTTGACCTGGAAGCTCTGGGTTTGGACTATCCTTTTCTTGAGAATTTCATTTTGTCATTTCTTTCAGGAAGTGGCAAGTGAGTTCTTTTCATTTCTATTTTTTTCCCTCTGACTCTAAAAGATCTGAACAGGTTTTTAAAAATGATTTCTTGAAATATGATGTCTAAGGTGCTTTTTTTTTTATCATGGCTTTCAAATAGTTCAACTGGTCATGAATTTTCTCTTCTTGATTTGCTGCCCATGTCAGTTGTTTTTGCCATTAGATACTTTACCTTTTCTTCTACTTTTTTCAGTCTTTTGACTTTAATATTTCTTGTTGCCTAATTGTGTCATTGGCTTCTATTTGGTCCATTCTTCATGAGACAAGAAGACCATTTTAGGGAATTTGTTGCTTGGGCAAGGTTTTTTGTCTCTTATGCCAAGCTGCTAATTCTCGTTCCAAATTTTCCCCCATATCTCTAATTTCTTTTCCAAATTTTTTCTTCTGGTACTCTCATTTATAAAAACATTTAAAAACTTAAAAAAAAAAAGATTTGCTTCATTTCTTCCAGGAATTTTTGAGTTTTGTTGAATTTTTGCCCAAGCTATGTTTTTCTTTAGAGTTTTGCTTGTAGATGTTTTGGAGTCATTCTCTTCTTCTGTGTTTGTGTCTTGCTTGTCACCATGTTATCTTTCCATGGTGGAATTTTTAAACATTTTCTCATTATTCCAGTCTACTTCCTGGTTATATTAAGACTATTAGACTATTTTAAGGTCAGGCTCTGAGATTTTAAGAGGGCAGGTCTTGGTTGATTCTGCTCCTGCTTTCTTGGATTATGGACTGCTATTATTATTATATTATTATTATTCTAGGATTTCAGTGACAACTCAAGGTAGGGACCTTCAAGCTTTCAGTGCTCTCCAAATGGTCTGATTCAGGGCAAAATCTTATTGCTGTCCCTTTTTTTTTAAAAGCTCTGTATGTCAATGACCTGGATTTGGGTATGAGTACCTGGTCTGTGGGTTTACTCTTTGTTAGAATTTCAGTATATTGCTGTTGTAATCATTTATCATCAGTCAGTTGGAAAGCTCAGCTGATTCAGATTGACAAAACTATCAACTTCTTTTTGGTCTTGGATTCCTATCCTGGTTATTTGCTTTATAGAATTCAAATTGGGTTCAAGTGTGAATTTGAGACCTGGTTCCATATCCTCCATCTTTGCTTGGTACATATCTTAAGATCCATGACTCCTCCTCACTCTGAAATGCCACTTCTTAGTATAGGTCCCCTCTACTCTCTTTCTTGGATTGATGACCCTAAACTGGATAGTGAGCAAGAAAACAGATCCCCTGGTACCGGTTCTTTCATCCTATACAAGTTTAAGCCATTCTGTTTTGAATCTGAGAACTTTTCTTGTGCTATCTTTCCTTGGGATGGAATGTTCTGTGTACCGGTAAAAGGAAAATTTTTTTTGTTCAGGTTTTTGCCTTGATTAATGAAACATAGCACAGGAAAAAGAGAATTAAAAGGAGCTTTTTTTTTTCAATGCTACACTAGCCTCAGACATTTCCTATCTGTGTGACCCTGGGCAAGTCACTTAATCCTAATGGCCTGGCCCTTTCCATTTTTCTGCCTTGGAATTTATACTTAGTATTGATTCTAAGACAGAAGATAAGGGATTCAAGATAGAATCAACTAATCAACATGTGAAAAAAAATCCCAATGTCTGCAATGTTCCACATCCATTGTTTTCTACTTTTGCAAAATATTAGAAGATATTTTTCCCTATTGATTAGTTTTGCTTAAATCCTCCCCCACACACATTTTGCTGTCCATCTTTTGTTTTGACATCTTGACTTGCTTGTGATTTTGTGCAGATGTGTACAAAGATATTGTCCTTACTCTTTCAGAGTCACCGAAGTCCAGTAGCAAGACAAAAGGCAAGAAGAATGGCAATGGCCTGAGATGCAGTGTATGACCTTGGCATCTTCAATATGGGAACAAGCTCTAAGTTCTCCACAATGCCTGCTTCAGTCACTTTCATGGCTACTGGAATGTCCCCCTAAATCACTAAGAGGTTTTAAAGCCTGTTGGTTTTCCTTTGGAACAAATTGTTTTCATCTGCCCATTATGCTGTAGGGGATGCCTTCGGGAGCTTGGGATAGTCATCCCTCTAACTTCCTAAGGGCTGGGTGGTCTATAGATTACTCTCAACCTGGTGGAGCCTATCTGCTGAGATGGTTTTGCCAGCATGTGGCCTCTGGGCATGCTATAGCTTCCTGGAGCCGCTGATAAGTTGGATACCAATGGTGACTGAGCAGCCCTGAAGAGGACTAGCCAGCCCTCACTCCAGAAGTGCTAGTCCTCTCTGAATAATCCCATCACCCCTTAAGTGACAAAGAGTCAGAAGTATAAGATGCTCTGATTCAGAGCTGTGCCTCCTCAGGAGAGATCCTACACATATACCTGAAGATCTAGGGATTCTTTGCAAAGGGATGATAATTGAATCACTGGGAGTTGATTAGATGACCATCTGAGACGTATAGAAAGAAAAGAGACAGCCTAGAGGGGAACCTAGTGTGGTTGAGGACTGTGACATGTAAAAATGGAATTCTTGAGTGATTTTTTAATCAAGAAAATCTAAAGTAGCTGGGTGAGTCCCTCCATAACCTGAATGGATGCCATGGAGCACAAACAGGGTAAGAGAATTCTTGTGGTGCAGACCACTACCTACCCCTTATGATTCTCAGCTCTCAGTCTCTCCCCTCCATTTCTGACTGGTAAATAGTCCCTGAGGAGGTAGACTCAGAGACAGCAACCCCCTCCCTCATTACTTATCACAGGAAGGGGAAGGTCCTACTCATTCTGCCATGTGGCTGCTTAACCTACTCTTAGTCAGGGTTCATCATACTTCCCTATATGGCCCTAGAATTTGTTGATTTAATCTTTCAAGTGGGTCAAGTGGCTGCTCATCCTTGCCCCTAATCCTGTTATCCTTCCAAGATTCAAACAAAAGAAGAGAGGTCCCCATTAGCCTCCATAGCCTGGGGGAGGAACTGTGGTCTCCATTTAGAATCATGGCTTTTGGGGGGGCTCATGAGAAAATGATTTCATGAAAAATATCCCAAGTCAATGCTGGGATTAATTTTCCACCGATCAGAGGGATGTACCAACAGAGGAATGATCACTATTTCATGAAGGATAGAGGCCTGCTGTAGTCTTTTTGAGACTCTTCAGCAAGTCTACTGGAAGCCTCTGGAGTTTGGAGGCCCATTTCATTCTCAAAACCATTGCCACAGCACCTAAGTCAGCCCCTCCTCTGAGGAGCTGCTCCCCACCCTTTGTTTTTGGCTTGTTAACAACAGGGAAAGTACCCTTATTGTATGCATTTGGTTCTACCTTCCTCGGTCTTTTTCTTCCCACACATTTCCCCATCCTGCCCAGTGCCCTGATACTTTATTTTTCTTGCCACCTTCTGTTGGTCAGAACAAATGTTCTTTGAATAGGAGACTGTGAGAACTGGGGAGGGCTGGCAAGTAGTTTTATTGAGAGATCTAATAGAAAAGATTTTTAAACTCAAATAAAAATATCAACAGGAAAGACACCACTCACCCCAAACACAAACCATCTCTAACAAAATCAAAGGCAAAGACTACACTAGGTGTCCAAAGGGAGCCCATTTCTCCTAGGCCAAGGCAACTTGGATACATAGTCTTGCTCTTACAAATAGATCTGTACATTATTGGGTCAGAAACTGAAAGAAACAGCATGGCGATTCTTTCTTTGTAAGAGTGATGTGAGCTGCCTACTATACTGGGCAATCTATTTTTTTTTTCTAAAAAAAAGGGAACAGATTATTTTTATTTGTGCAGTATGAAGTAGAAGCATATTGCAAGTTCAGTTCATATTACATGCCTGCCTTTGTGTGATCTTAAGGAATATTGTTGTTGGGTGACATCTGACTCTGTGGCAAAGATAATGGAGTGGTTTGCCTTTTCCTTCTCCAGCTCATTTGACAGATGAGGAAACTGATGCAAGGCTGAGTGTCTAACTCTAAGCTAGCACTCTATTCACCACACCACCTACATGCCCTGGAGTTGAGGGCTACACTTCTGCATTTTCGCATCCTACTCTTGGGACAGGATATTACTCTAAGTCATACAAGGCACCCCCTCAAACCCTTTTTGGTATGTGCAAAATTACACTACAGATAGGAAGGAAACTGTTTTGTTTTTAGGCAATATTTTGGGGTATAAACATTAATCATGCTCACTTTACACTATATTTCTGAGGTATGAATGTTTTGCTTCATCCTGATTCTCTAAGACTGTACTTTTCATGAATTCTTTTTTTAAATCCTTATCTTTTATTTTAGGATTGAGAGTATGGATTCCAAGGTGAGGGCTGAGCAGTTGGGGTTAAGTGACTTGCCCAGGGTCACAGAGATAGGAAGTGTCTGAGGTCAAATTTGAATTTAGGACCACCTGTATCTAGGACTGCCTCTCTGTCTACTGAACTACCTAGCTTCCTGGAATAATGAATTCTTATAATGTCCTGGTTTTCTACCACAAAGTGATCAAAAGCACAATTTATAGCATTTTATTATTTGTACTAGTTTAAAGCTGTGATAATTACCTTAAAACTCAATTTGACTCTATTCCTTAATTCTTTTCCTTTGTCCCTCCCTCTTATTGCCTATAAGATGAATATCCCTCTATATTCCTCTTTGCTTTCTTTGAATATTGTATCATTCAAAACAATTGGTCAGGGGGCAGCTGGGTGGCTCAGTGGCTTGAGAGCCAGACCTAGAGGTCCTAGGTTCAAATTTGATCTCAGACACTTCCAAGCTGTGAGACCCTGGGCAAGTCACTTAACCCCCCCCCCCCATTGCCTTATTGTTCTTCTGTCTTGGAACCAATACACAGTATTGATTCCAAGAGGGAAGGTAAGGGTTTAAAAAACAACAAAACACAATTGGTCAAAAGATCTGCATTTAATGCTGGCCCCAACTCTTCTCCTCCCACCTTTAGCAAAATGAAGTTCTGCCAGCTCCTCTTAAATACTTATTCATTGAGAGAACCGTCTTGAGGGAATGAGAACTGGTGGGGGAGATTATTAATAGTTGATTCAAAAAAGAGGGTGAGATGCAAAAAAATGAATTCATGCATGTAACTTCTGGAAATACTCTCCAGGAGACTGTTTTTGTCCAGGGACTGGTGAACTTTAACTGTAAACTTACCTGCAGCTCAAGTTAATGTACTCTCTAACATTGACTAAAGAAATCAAACTATCTCTGATATCCAGCCCAGGATCATAATACAGAAAAACTGCAGACCAGATAAGAAGCAATGGAATCTACAGGGAATAGGCTTCGAGAAAACCCTTCATTTTCTGATTCACAATTAGTTGTCATTCAAAAAAACTCTTCTGTCAAAAATATCTTGGGTCAATTTTCTATTTTAAAGGATCTGGACCCAATTGTGCAGGTATTCTCAGTAACAAAGCAGAATACAATGCCTATATCAAATGGTTGGTCCTCAGAGTGTAGGCTTAAAAGAAAACAAACAACAAAAAAACCTTACCTTCTTTCTTAATATTAATTCTAAGATAGAAGAGTGGCATTTGGGTTAAGTGACTTGCCCAGGAACTCACAGAGAGGAGGTGTCTAAAGCCAGATTAAACCTAAATCCTCCTGACTCCAGGTCTGGAATTCTGTCCACTGTGCTATCCATCTACCCCCCAGTGAAGTTATGCTTTGAGCACTAGAAGTGGAATCCAAGAGACTCCAGAGAATCCACAAGTTCCAATGCCAATTGATAGTAATTATCTGTGAGACTCTGGAAGCCACTTAGTGGAGCCTCAGTTTCTTTATCTGGAAAGGGGTTAAAATGTAACTGCTTCGAAAGGTACATAAATGTATTATTATGTTGTTAGGACTCCCCCCCCCCCCAATTCATTGTCTGGCGGCCACCTCTCTGATGAAGTTTTTTGTACTTAACTCAGATCTAAGAAAGATAGTTATCAGCAGGCTCTTCTTGGAAGCTTTTCCAGCTTAGCAGAATCTGTCAGTTGTCTAATATTTCCACAATCCATGCTAGCTTCCCCTCTATGATGAGGCTTTAGATTGGGGTCCTTAAGGGTAGCTAATGTCTTAAAAAGTGTCTGAAGGAATTTGGGTCCAAGTGGGCTTCAGAACTTAGTTCAGCCAGCCTCGTGGAGAGCTCCTGGAGAAGTGAGCAACTAGTATCTCAAAGCAGGAATTCTTTTTCATTTGCAGTCCTCAACGGAGTCTGACTGAGTCAGGTTTTGAGAATGCTCACTCTAACGCCAATATTGCAGACCCAAAGCACTTCGCTAAAAAGACAACTGGAGAGGGTGGAAAACTGTGGTTATCCCTCTCTGCTTTTGCCATTTCCTGACCCTTTCCCATTCCCCTTACTCACTAGGATGAAAGACTTCGTGGTCTTACACAAGGTATGAACTTGAGTCCTCCACTAAATAGATTTTCCTTTTGTTGTCACATTAATTTGCAACTCATTAATAGTGACAGAAGTGAGGTACTGCACGGATGCCTATTTGCATATTCATGAGTGACTTATTATAAAACAAATAAGATTTTCCTATCTTAGGAAGCACCCAAAGTAAGGCTGAACTGTACATTACACCAGCCCGATGCTTTATTCTCTCTTTAATATGTTAATAGATGCAGTTGATTTCTTTAAGTAAATATGCATCTATAAAACAACACGTAATTTTAAAAAACTAAATCATTTAAATAATAATCTATTAGTAAAGTTGGCAACAATTTAGGAGGAATAACCCATTAATACCAACGCGTGAGAATCAATTTGTACATTGTAACTCAACTGGGTGGTGGATAGCCGAGGACTTACGTGCGTTCGTGCGCGCGCACGCGCGCGCTTTAAAAAAATAAACAAATCTTTTAATCGGTTTCCGGAGAAACCCGCGATTAGTCGATTCTCGTATTCAGGTGCGCAGACTGGGAGACCCAAACTACTCGGATCCAGACGGTTTGCAAGTCAGAGAGGGCTCCCTCACAGGCTGGGGATGAGGGGGCGGGAGAGGGGGAGGGCTGGGGTTTGGAAAACAGGGTCCCTTCTTCCGAGCTGCCAGGCGGTTCCCAGGGTCCCTTGCTGTCTCTTCTGCGTTAGCGATAGCTCGTCTTGGGCAAGATACATATGTGCTGGCACTGTATCCCTTCCTCCCTTTTCCTGATCTCTTGCCTTGCAGCTTGGGTTCTCCCACCCCGCAAACACAGGATTGCGCAACGAAGCCTGAGCCGGGGAGCTGGAGAAGTGGGGAGGTGTGTGGGTGGGAAAGGAGAGGCTCTGACTTGACTGCTTGCGAGTGAAGCAGATCTCCAGGCCCTAAATCGTGTACGGTTGGTTTCCCTCCCTACGGCTCACTACCTTCCCTCCCTAGCTTCCCTTTCGCACGCATTTCGTTTCGCCAAGGCCTGCTCTTTCCTGTGATGGGCTGGGGGCTTGCTCCTACAGCCGCAGCAGCGCAGCGCGGAGCCAGGAGCTGCAGAGCTCACCCTTATCACTGTAGAGTCAGGCACTCGCTGCCTGGAATCTGTTGACATTTACTATTGTTCGGCGAAGTCCACAGCGCTCAGGCGGGGGAGGGGACGCCAAGAGAGACGAGGGGAGGGAGTAGGGGAGCAGGGGAGGCGGGCGAGGTGGAGTGGAAGGCCGGGGGAAGGAGTGGACAGCTGAGAGGCCACGGTCGTTAGCCGTCAAAATGAAAGCGGCCTGAGGCCCAGGAAGCCCCTGGTTTTAAGCTAAAGTGGGATCTCCAACCCAAGCTAGGAATTAGGGGGCGGGGCGGGGAGGGGAGGAGGAAAGTGGGGGGAAGGGAAAGGGAAAGGAGATTGGCAGCTCATTCCGCCGGCGTGTTGGGGGCAGGGAAAGGACCGCAGGGGGTGGGGAAGGGGGAAAGGGGTGTGTGTGGGTCTCCAAAAGCTGCCCCTGGTGACCTGCGAGACACAAGTGCGTTTGTATTTAGTCGTGGGCTGGGATTAAAGTACCATACGGTGCGAATGAGAGAGTAGCAGCGTAAAAACAACCGGCTCGGTATACAAAGCTTAGATTGTTCCAGCCACCACCATTATGGTATGCTTCAGCCAAAATCCCATTTCACAATTCTTCGCCCCTCGCTTGCCCCCAAACCTTGCACCTGTGCCCTGAACCCCAGGGGCTCGTTCTGCTCGGGTGGGGAAAGGTACGAGGGCCCGGCTCGGCGTTGGCGTTTTTTCTGCTCCGGGTCGGCAGTCCTATTCATAAGCTTGCCTCCCCGCCCTCCGATCTTTTCCTCACCACTTCGCCGTTTCCACAGCTCCGAGGAGCTTTTCGCCACCCCCACCCCCACCCCCGCCCGAGCACTGCTGAGCTATTGTAATCCTTTCGCGCGTACGTGGGGCTCTCCAGAAGAGGCGGAATAAACTGGGTTGAGAAGCAGATTAGGGGTGCGATGGGGTTGGCTCACTCACAAACGCTGTCAAACGTGGATCATAAACCCCCCTCTGTGTCTTATTTTTGTGCTTTGCAAATTACATGTGTGCGGTGAGGGGGTGGGGGAAACACGCGTGCCCTGCTGGAGGCGCTGGCAGCTCAGTTCCGCCGAAAGGCTCCAGAAACATACTGCCCCCCCCCCCCATCCCCAAAGGCTTTTCACGGGCCTGGGGGTGTGAGCTGTTTATGCCAGGCTGCTTGCAGGCGACTATGCTGGCACTGCTAGCCTAGTCCTCCGACCCCTCTACGGGTCGGTTCTCTTCTAGTTACTGGGCACGATCGGTTTTGCCAGCTGGAGATCTTCCCAACCTGTCTCCCCCTCTTATCTCTTTAGGACGAGCCATTGACTCTGTTGAGTAATCCAAAGAATCCCCGAGAGGAGTTTTCACAGCTTCTGCTGAGCCTCAAAACCTTTTGCTCTAGTGGAAGAAGGGCAGAGGGAGGGAGGGAGGCAGGCAAAGTAGCTGTCAGAGGTGAAGGGTGAGGTGGCACTCTCTCCTCTCACTCGGATCCCTCCGACGGCTGGCTCCCTGGTGGGCAGGTGGGAATAGGAGGGAGCTGGCTACAGAGGAGTTCTAGCGCCGGCTGGTTTCCTTTACGTTTACAAGCTATAAATAAACTTCCCCTTGGGCTGAGGCAGTCAGCTTCCAAGGGCGGCTTCCCGCCTGCTGCGGGCTGGCGGCTTAGTTTATTATCCCGGGCAGGAACGGGCCTAGACTCAGTCTCGACTTCGTAGGTTATTCCTTTTTTTTAAGCCCAAAGCCTTCTCCGGATTGGAAGAGGCTCTAGAGTCTTAGAACCTTGGCTCTGTTAGGGACCTTAGAGATCATCAAAACCAATCTTTGTTTTATGTATTAGGAAACTGAGGCTCAAAGTAGAGAAAGAACGCCTCCCGGGTCAGGCAAAAAAATGTGGCCTAAGCCTCCTGCTCGCTCTTCTTCCCCTCCACCTCGTTACACATTGTCTAAACTTAACAGTGCCCAATTCCTGGCTGGGGGCGGGGAGGGGGTAGAGGTCCTCTTCAGGCCTGCTTTCTGGAGGCTGGCTGCTGATAGAATGTAGCAGGAAGGATCATTTTTCTTCGTGTCTTCACCAGCTCCTTTCTCTGGATCCGATCCCATTCTTGGATCAGCTTGGGATCGAATATCCATCTTTGTCCTCTTTTTCCCTCTGCCAGAATTATGGCAAGAGCTACGAGACTGGCAAACGTAAGGGCGAGAGCTAGAGATTGGCAAACGTAAGGGCGAGAGCTCAGGGGCTGGCAAACGTAGGGGTGAGAGCTAGAGATTGGCAAACCCAAGGCCCCCGGGTGAAGGAGTGTGTCAGTGTCAGAGGGCTTCTCTGGGGGACAAGACACAGCGAAGTCTTTGGTTAACTCGTGCTCCCCCGAGTTGACTGCGATTGTTTTGCGCCCCCGCTGACAGGCAGCCAGGCTGGCAGGCAGGCAGAATGCAGCGAGGCGAATCGGCCCCAGTGCCATGGAGTCGATCGCTTCGCTAAGCGCGCCGGGGATTGGCGGCTGCAGCGGCCTTGGCTGGAAAACGGAGGAGGAAGGAAGGAGCGCGTGGCTCCGGAAACGGAGGGACTGCCGAGCTAGGCTCACGCTTACAGCCACAGGGGCCCCGCCTCTCCCCTCTCCCCCAGGGCCAGGGCGCTCTTAAGTAAAACTCCAAGTCAAATAATGCTGCTTCCGCGGGGTGGTCCAGTTGCCAGAGGCGAAGCACCCCAACCTTTTCTTGAAGCTTTAGGGGATGAGGAGGGTGTGTGTGTGTGTGTGTGTGTGTGTGTGTGTGTGTGTGTGTGTGTGTGTGTGTGTGTGTGTGTGTCTTGGGGTGAGGAGGAATTGGTGTGTATGTACGGGTGGGAGGGTTGCGAGGTGTCTGTGGGCTCGGGTGAGGAGGAATGGGGGGGGGTATATGTCATGCCCGTGCTGAGACAAGGGGATGGGGCGACGAGTGAATGGCGTGTGTATGTATGTACTCCGAGTTCACAAACTACCAAAACCCCAAGTCTGGGCCTCGGTGGGTTGCTCCCGCCCTGTATTCGGTGACTCGGGGTGCCCCACCCCGTACCGTCTTTCCGAGAGACTCCCAGTCTGCCTGGGGGAGGAGGGTAATTATGAGTCGAGGCGATGGAGTGTTTTTCGAAAGGCCTAAAGTTATTTTCGTCTCCGAGAGATCGTCATCTGCTACTCTCGCTTCCGCGCAGCTCAGTCCCAGTGTCAACTTTGCGCCGAGGGAGGGGGAACGAGCGAGAGTAGGTTTAAGAGCGTCTCCAGAGTACCGCCGCCGAGTGTGGGAGGGGAGGGAAGGCTGGACAGGATGGGAGGGGGGAGAGGGAGGGGGTGCTGCACTCGTGAGAAGGCGCCGTCCAGAAACGAGATGCCGCGATGCCCAGAGTGTCCTCCCTCCGTCCCTTTCTCCAGCCTTCCCAGAACTGCTAGGCTAAACGCAGGCTGCACAGCCGGTTTATTTCTCCTGGGGGTATTTGTTTAACCCCTCCAAGGCTGCGCCGGGAGAGGAGATTTGCGTCTGTTCTCTCTGATCCTCCCGGGAGGCAGCCCTGGCCACTCTGGCACCACCCTCGGTCCTATCGCTCGCTCCGGAGCCTCTGTGCTACAGGTTTAATCTTGAATCTGCAGGATTCGTGGATTCCATGCAGAGTGGCTGCTGGTGGCCAGAGCCGGGGTGATGGTCCTCCGGTAACTGCCTTTTGGACCAGGGGGTTTCACCTATAAGCTCATTAGAGAGAGGATTGACTTTAAAAGATATCGTCTGGGCTTCCTTTACAGGACTACTTTGGATAGTCTATTTAAAGCACACGTTTTCAGCGAATGTTTTGGAGGCAGGAATGGAAGTTGGGCAGAGCATCTCTGCCTTCAGAGGGTGATAAGATTCGAAGCCTGCTTGACAGATGAGATACTGATACGGTTTATCCCATAAGCTATAATCTTTATGGTTGTCGGGGGAAAATGGACCAAAAAGCAGGATGAGGGCTTTGTGGATGAATAAGAAGAGGTGTTTAATGACTTCCTCCTTCCCTCCTCCACCCCCCACTGCCACCTCTTGGATCCACCGGAAAGAGTTGTTTTCTGAAAGTTTCGGAGAAAAGTGGGGGGAGGGGGATCTCAACCCACTCATGTTGGGGGTGGGATTGGGGGTTTGCTTGCTTGTCCTCTGAGTAAAGGCCTTCTCTTTCTGTTGGGCATTAAGGACCTCCACAACAGCCGGGGCTTCAGGGTGGAGGTTAAAAGACAGCAACCGAGTTGTGAAAGAGTTACGATTGCCAGTTTGAGGTTCTGGCAGCAGCTCAGAGAATGGGGGTGGTCCTGTTAGGGACTGCAGGAAATTGTCTGAGTTAGATTGAACATTTGAGAAAATCTTGGGGGTGGGGGCCCAAAGTTACCTTGGAAGCTGGCAATGTTAAACCAAACCAAAGCCAAAGGGTTTTCCCTTTGACTTGTTTTGGGTAGAATTCAGATAAACCTGAAGGTGGCTCCCCTAAAAGGTACACACTGATCACCCCAAAATATTTGCGGCATGTTTCCATTGCCCATCTCATCTTGACTGGCCTTTGTGGCCAGAATATTAGGTTAGCACTATCCTGCCATGTGGTTGACCATATTATTTCCTAATTCCTACTCAATCTACACAGACTTGTAGAGTAGATGCCCAAGATGGTGAAGACCTCAGTCACTCAGAGGTGACCAAGTGAGTCTCTTACCCTCATCTGGGTATGGGGGGAGGCAGCCTTCTCCCAGGAAGGTCTTTTAGCGTCAAGGCCTTAATTCTTTCAGTTTAAAAAAAGAAACGCTGGTCCTGCTTTTTCCAGCCTCCAAGGCATTTAAGGGCTTTCTTGGACTTACTAAATGGCCAGGGTTGTCTTTACTTTGCTTCCAGAATTCCCCAGTTAGGGCAGCCAGATTGTCTCCCCCACCCCATTTTAGTTAACTGGAGACAATCATACATCCAGCTCTCTTGTGCAAAATTCGCTTCCATTCTTCCTTCTCCCCCTTCACTGCCCTCCACCCCCATGAGGAGGCAGGGGGTGAGTGGCTTTGGCTTCAGTAAAGCTAGACTGGTCCCAGGGGAGAGGGACAATGGGTCACGGAGAGGAGGGGGGAGAACGGGATAAATTGACGTCGGGGCGCACTTAGATGAGAGATAGCGAGCTTCGAGATGAGCAGCAGAGAGAAGCAGCCGCAGCTCCCACAACCCTAGCTTTGGGTCCGCTGGTGAGAGATGGCAAGAGGAAACGATTTCAGATCTGATGGAAGGCAAGAGGGGAAGGAGGAGAGAGCCAGGCCCACACGAGGGAGGAAGAGCCTGAGGATAGCTCAGGGTGGGGGGTGGGGGAGGGGGAAATGGGTGTGTGTGTGAGGGGGTTGGAAATGGGGCCTCTGGAGATAGCATGAACTAGAGGAAGCAGCTCTTAAAGGAACCTTGCCGAGGAAGCACTGGCTGCTCAGATTATTCATCGTGAAGACTGAAGGCAGGCAGGGAGAAAGGAAAGTTAGGATTCCCGGGGGGCATGGGACAGGTGTGATTTCTGGGCGGCTTTTAAAAATTCAAGCTGGCTCAGTTGAGTCATGGAATTCATTGGATAACCTTGGCATTAAGTGGCAGTGGATGATGTTCCTCCCCCTCCACCCCTTTCATAACAGGCATTGGGGGCTGTGTCTTGAGTTAGAATTTGATTAAAATTCTGGTCTCCACACATGCTAGTGGTAGCCCTGGGCAAGTCATTTAACTTCTGGGCCTCAGTTTCCTCAGCTGTAAAATGATGATGACTGTATTTGTCATACCAACCTCATAGGTTTCCTGTAAGGAAAGCACCTTCCTTTATCATTTCAGATTCCACCCTTTCCCCTTTTACTGTTCTTTGTTTATAACATTAAAGTTCATGTACTTAGAGCCTGGATGCTGGAGACCACTTTCTCCACCATTGAGAGGGTACCAGAGGAGCACCCAGCCTGTGACCAGCCCATCTCCTCTTCCTGTCAGACAGTTCCTTGATGAAATCTTTTGGTACCTCTCTTCAAAGTTCTTCATTGGTTGTATGTTGCACCAAGTTCATCTCCATTGCTCTCTGTGTAATACACCTAGGTCCCAATTAGTGTGAATAATGAATCCCTCAGAGCGGTCAGATATATTCCATTTTTGCCCTATTCAGAATTATAATTATATGAAATAGAATATAAAAAACAGAAAACCTATAAAATAATTGGTGGCGGAGGGGAATCACATAGAAGGGGTAATAAATATTTATATAGTTCCTACTATGTGCCAGGCCTTGTGCTAAGCAGCACAAGGTAGATACTGTTGTTTTTCCTGTTTTACAGTTGAAATTAAAGCAAACCAAGGTTAAATGACTTGTATAAGGTCCCACAGCCAGTAAGTGTCTGAGGTCAGATTTGAACTCAAGTGGCTCAGAGCTTTATCCATTGTACCACCATTACCTCAATGGAAATATGCAGTGCTAACTGAAATAATGCGACAACCCCAGGGATTCATTAGTTGCACTAATCGGGACTAGGCTGTTCATATTTAGTACTTGGGAGCCAGTGTGTTTCATGTCTGAGTGGCATATAGTAATGATAGTATTGGGAAAATATCCCTTTACTCTCATAGAAAATTTGGGGATAAAAAAAGAGCTTTGCAATAGAAGTCTAGTTTGTTCTCCTTTTTCAACTCTGGGTCTAGATCCTTGTCCCTTTGCATGTACTATCATATACATACACACGCACACACTTATTGGACACCCTCCAGGGTGAGTCCAAATGCATGTTGAAATCGAGGCCATAGACCTTTTCCATCCATTTGGCCTTTGTGGATAGCCAGGCCAAACTCTTTTGAACAGTTCCGTATCTCTTTCAGAAGGTTCTCATGTCCTGGGTTTTGAGGTAATCAATGTATCATCAAAAACCATCAAACATCTGCAGAACCTCACTGTGTAGAGGGAATCCTGCCTCTGCCTGGACTTATACTGGGTCTCCTCCATTGAATATGTCTTGTGTCATGCAACCTGATGCTAATTATCAGAGGGGTCATTGGAACAGGTTATTTTTGTTATGGTATCTTCCAAGGAAACTCAAATGATCTTGCCTATTGATGGAAGCCAATCTTGCTATAAAAGAGCCTGTAACAGCATTTTGTTCTATTGAATCAAATACTTTTTCATAATCAACAAACAATAAGCACAATGGGATCTTATATCCCTACTTCTTTCAGTTAATTGTACTACAATAGAGAGACCATCCATTGTTGAATTTGTTCCCTACTAATGCCCTCCTTGAGGATGCTCTCAATTCATGTACAAATAACTCTCAAATAACTATACAAATAACTTTGTCTAGATGGGAGAGTAAACACATAGGAGAGCTGTTGATAATTATTTAGTCTCCTTTTGGGGGCATTATTAATGTCTGAGATGTTTTCCCCATTTTTCTCCCAAGATCCCCATCTCCAGATACCTTGTAAATCAGTCATTATAGATCTCCTTTGGATATACTTGGAAGAATCCATAATCCATTTACTTTTCTCCTCTCTGTTCTCTCTAAGGTTCCAACTACACGTCCTAGATGGAGAAAAGTTGTGTAGAAATGGTTTTCCTTTTGTCTTTGTTTATAGTCCTACCATTTCCATCCTGGAATGCTCTTGTGATGACTTTACTTAGTTGGCTATCGTTCCAAGTTTCCTTTAAACCGGTTTTACCCTCCACTGCTTCCCTTTGCTTTATGAGACAATACTGCTTGCTCATCATCATCCATCATCATTCTTCCTAAGATTTTACAGATGAGTTTATCTTTTAACTGGGTGTTGTTTTTGGCAACCACCTCTCTCCGATTGGCAAGGAAGTAAAATATTTGCTGAGTAAGGTATTTTTGGAGCTCTTTTGGTGTTCCTTTTGTGGCAATTAGTTGTACATTTGTTCTAGTTGCAATTGCTATATTTCTAGATGGAATTATTATTGTGTCAGCAGCATTTTAGTCATTCGTAGTTCTCTTTGTTATGCATATATAAACTTGTGTGGACTTTTAGAATGGAAATTATGTGTGTGTACACACACACACACACACACACACATAAACACTTTGCACATCATACTTTTATGGAGCGGAACCTTTTATTCATTAACAAACTATTTGTTTAGTGCCTGCTTTGTGTCCTGGGCACAAAGGACCTGGTCTTTCTGTAAGAGTAACAATGTCTGCCACTATTTTACATATATAATCTCATTTGATCCTTCTAGCAAGGTTGCAAATTCAATTATTGTTCCCATTTTACAGATGAGGAAATGAAGGTTCAGTTTGCTTGGTAACAATTAGACAATTAGAAAATCGTTTAATTTTTCTGAGTCAAGGGACTGAGCCTTTCTTTTCTTATCTGTAAAATGGGATTAAACCAGGGTTTTCTCCGGATCAAATAAGATAAGGTTCTCTGCAAATCCTAGAATATCATTTAAATGCCAGTTTTGTCATCACATGACTTACATGCACTTAGCAGTTATGGGAGGCAGGACTGGAACTGAGGTGGCTCCTCACTGTCAGGACTGCTTTGTCTTCTATTACACCACACTCCCTCTGTAGATGAATGAGGGGAGTAAAGAGCATGAGCTTGCGCAGGCACACACACACACACATTTACACATACACATGAGTCTATACTATTTTGTTTAGTTGTTTTTCAGTTTTGTCCAACTCTTCATAACCCTTTTTGGATTTTCTTGGCAAAGATACTGGAAAGGTTTGCCATTGCCTTTTCTAGCCCATTTTACAGATGAGGAATTGAGGCAAACTAGGTTATATGAAATGTCGGGGGTCGCACAGCTAGTGAGTATCTGAGGCTGGATTTGAACTCAGGAAGAAGAGTTTTCTTGATTTCAAACCCAGTGGTCTACCCACTAGCACCTTCCGCCCTTCTCTTCCTGGTTCTTAGGGCTTCTGAGTGCTCAATAAAAAGGGGTTTGGAGGTTGAAAGGGATTCCTTAAGGTGGGCATAAGAAAGTGGTGAGATGTTGTGAGGAGGTGGGGGACTACAGAATGGAGGACAGAAATAACGCCAAATTTAAAGTCAGCTACATATTCAGGCACATTTAGCTAATGCTAGTGAACCACCACAAGAATTAGGAAGCTCCAGCATTTACTGGAGTGTGGAATTACAACCATGTATCAAGCCACCCGCCAGGGCTAGTGATTCTCAGAGTGGAGTGGGCTTCTTGAGGAGGCTGAGGTGTTTAGTGTAGCTTCTTACTGCTGGAGCTGCTGAAGGGCATCCTGCCCTGGCTAAGCATTACTTATTGGGCTCTTTTTGACGGTCTTTCCCCCCAGAGTTCACTGTTGTAATCCACAGATGGCAACCTGGGAAGCTTTCACAAAGAAAGTGGTGATGGAGAAAGAGGAATAGCAAACCTCACGCTTCCCCCTCCTCACATGACTCTTTGGGGCTTTGATTCTTAACCAACAATTGAAGTGACTAATGTTGACTTATGAAGGTAGTGAGGACCCATGTCTTCTCTTCTTTTGAGACGCAAAAAGTGCCATCTCCCTTCCTTACTGTGCTGCCAGAGCTTTGAGGCTGACCTTAAATTGTGCTTCTCTGTCCCCTGACAGAGGCGCGGGCCTGCTTTCACCCCGATTCTGGGTGAATGCATGTTTGTGTGCTTGTTGTCATCACAACCCCCTTCTTTCACCGGTCCCCTCAGCCTCTGGCTGCTCCTCTTGTGACCAGCCTCCTAACAGCACTTCTGGGTCATTCTACAGGCCTGGATAGCTTTTCTCTTGGTTTCCACCTTCCCAAACTATCGTCTTTTCCCATTTAAACTTAAAAAAAAAAAAAAAGCAAAGCCAACCAGCCCTAGGATTTGGATGGGTTTTATCCCCAGGAAGTCATGAGCTGTTTCTCCTATCCCAGCAAATAGTAGAAGAGGCAGGAAAAGGGCTGAAACTAATTCCTGTGGGAGTGAAAGTATCTCAGAGAGACAAGCCAAAATGTTTATATTTTTAGAGGCAATTCAGGGAAAAGACAGAGATATGGAGTAGGTCTTGGGAGAAAGGAGGAGAGAGAGGAGCAGTGGGGGGGGAGGGAGGGAGGAAGGAAGGAAGGAAGGAAGGAAGGAAGGAAGGCAGGAAGGAAGGAAGGGAGGGAGGGAGGAAGGAAGGAAGGAAGGCAGGAAGGAAGGAAGGAAGGGAGGGAGGGAGGGAGGAAGGAAGGAAGGCAGGAAGGAAGGAAGGAAGGAAGGAAGGAAGGAAGGAAGGAAGGAAGGAAGGAAGGAAGGAAGGAAGGAAGGAAGGAAGGAAGGAAGATGGTTCTTCAAGCTGAATTCTGGCCTCCAGAGCTATTCCAACTTTTGTTGCCTGTTGTCCATGCAGTGACTTTCAACAATTAAAAGGCAACACTTGGGCTATCTCACAGACGCTCAGAAACTATTAAAGAGGAAAGACCGTGCCAGAAGCATTCTAAAGTTGCCAATTAATCTTGGGAGGTTGTGGGTATATCAGACAAACCTAGCAGAATTTCCCCATTATTAAATGCTCCTCACCCTTAAAGCCTCCTGCCCCTTTCACCACCTCCCAACAAAAGGATGGGTGCAGTCTTTCCACTCCTCTAATTAACAGCAACCGGTTAATATGAAAAATGTTTATCCTCCCACCCTTGGTGCAGTATCAAGCTGCGCCACTGTTCATGCTATATGCGCACTGTGCGAATTAGCAGGGCCTGGCAGCTAATCCTCAGAGCGCTGATATCTAGCCCTAGAGCTAGTAAGACGGTGGGGGGAGGGGGGGAGCTTCGCTGCCAACCGGCTCTCTGAAGCTTTGGGCTCAGTGGCTTCCATCTCGGCGCTGCGCTGGGCTCTGAGACCTAGGCTAAATGCCTTTTGGTGACAAAGAAGCGAGGAGCAGAGCAAAAGGTCTTTTTGGCCCATCAGTCAGCTGCAGACAGGAGCTCCCTTCCCCTCCCTTTTCTCTAAGCAATCTGGGATGGGCAGGGCGTTTGGAAGCAAAGCAAACAAGGGGCTGTGCTCGACTGTGGTTCCATAGCTCTGCCCCGACTCTGGCCCAGCCAACCGAGGAGCGCTGCCTTGGGTATTGGAGCTCCTCGGTCGCTTCTCGGAGGTTCCATGTTTTTTGAGGAAACGTCTATGGGTGTTCGTTCGCGCACCTCTGCGCTCCAGGGCTCTGCAGTAAATAAATCCCATTTCTTCCTTACTCAAACCCAGCCCTCCCTCTAATGGGACAGAAATAGACTGGATGGCTTGGAATCCTTTTAACCCGAAACAGCCTGGGATTTAGCCTCAAGCCAGACTCCCGGAATTCCAATTCAGTGGCTCCAACCTCCAATTCCCCTGGTGTGCAAAAATTTCAGTCACATACAGAACTCTAATCTGGCCGATTTATTTTCTGGGCCTGTCTAGGTTACCGCGCCATGGATTTCTGCAAGACAGAGCAGTCTTCGGGTACCTTTCTGTTCCAGAGAGGCCGTAAAAAGCAGATGGTCTCATTAGAAACAATTTATGCATATATATTTCTAAGAGTTCATCACTGCCCGCGTAGGTTTTTAGTCCGTTCACCATGCAGGAGGAAAATATCACCATTTGCAAATGTTTCCAGTTTGCAAAATAATGACCTCTCCAAAGTAGCTAAGCAACTAATTACTCAAATACTAGAAGGTTATATGCCAATATTATCACATTCGTGGTCTCTTGGGCAAGCAACTTCATATTCCTTAAACCACCGTGTAGCGTCATTAGATTTGCAGAGGCGCTTTCACAGAGCTGAACTGGGCTCTCGGCCTGGGCGCCCCTATACTCATGGCTCTGTTTCAACTATTATTTCCAATCTCCAAGTCAAATCACTTATTAATTATAGAGGCAACTCCTGCAAACCCAATTACCCGCCAGCCGTGCTTCCCAGATGGGAAGTCCCTCTTGCATGTCTCCCACCGTGTTCCCAACTGCTTTGGAGCCCTCCTATCTCCCCCTTTTTTGGGGGTCCAGTCTGAAATCAACCCATATCATTTCCTATTGCCTATTCCAATTCCGAGTCATCCCTGCCCGGCCTTACTTTCTATTTCCTCTTACTTCCCCCCTTTCCTCCTGCATTTGTCTCACCAATGCTTGGATGTTATGAATTCAGACCAGGGGCACACATCCCTTCCAACTTTAAAATCCTGTGATCCTTCGGGGTCAGTTCAGCCTCACACTACCTCTTTTTATGCCTTAACACCCCTCCTCCCAATTCCCTGCTGGCTTTTTAGAAACTGTTTGGACCACCCTTTCAGCCACACTGAGGGGGGGAGTATTGCCTGTTGGGCTAGTTAATTAACCCTTACCCATCAAGTTCTTGAAAGGCAATGCAAATAAAGTCCTGAGGCCTTGTGGTGCTACCCTTGAAGGGTGGGCTGTGGAGGGCATGATAAAGTGACTAAAGGGAGGTGGGGGTGGGTAAAGGCAGGTGGGAGGATCCTCCATGGTTACCGAGGACTTCTGGGTCAGGTCCTAGAGCCATGTGCCAGAGGAGCTGAGTGGGGGATGGGCAAGTAAGCCAAAGTGGGATGAGGAAATGGATACAGGGGAAGAAAAACTGGATTTGTCTGTAAAGGGATCTCTAGCACTAGCCTTGCTAATTGTAGGAGTGCTGTATGGATACTATGTATCCCGTGAAGGAGAGGCATAGCATTCCTTACACTTACTACATTCGCTTGCATTTGTCACCTCTCTGTCAAGATACTTGCAGGAAACAATCCTACATTCAGACTGTGTGCTTTCCCGCGGAGGGAGGTGATCAGTCCGTGGGAAGCCTGGCCTGATGCACAGGGCCTGTTTTCCTCCCTCAGCTCCTCTGTTCCCTTTGGGATAACATCGGAGTTTTGCATGAAATTCTGCGGGGGAGGAGAGAGAAGGAATTGGGGGGGGGGGCGTCGTAAAGATGATACACCGGGTAAGCCAGTCAGTCACTGGGCTGCTGCTGGTGTAGTTCTCCCTGGTGGTTGCCGGTGCAGAGAGCAGGGGTGGGTGTTTGGCCCGGTAGATAAGAACTTGAAGCGATCGGCCTCTTTGAACTGACACAAAGGAGTAAAGGCCAAGGAATCAGCACTTCTCCCCACCCCACTCTCCCCTCCCTCATGTTGGGCCTTCTCTCCGGTCTGCGGGCAGAGCTCAGTTACGGAATCCCTCTCCCCAAGCTCCCAATTAATCCACGCGCTGCTAGAGCCCACACCATTGCCTCCTTTTCTCCTTGCCTGCTGTCTTGGGATCCTCACCCGGACCTTAGGGAATACTAGGGGTTAAAGTGCCTGTGGCAAGCAGCTCAAGCTGCACAGGCTGCCCATTCGTCTCCACCCAGCCCCTGGGGAATCTGTGGAGTTGCTTCTAGTAGTGCCACGGACACGGGCTACGCAGCTGAGATCCCTCCACGGCCTCCTCCGCAGTGGTTCCCTAGGAGGGAAAGCAGCTGCGTAACCCGTCAGTTCTGGGGTGGTCGACTTGCAGCCTCACGCGGATACTCTTCCCTCCCTCTCTCCCTCCGCACATTTACTAAGCAAGCAAAACCTTTACTAGGCAAGCAAAGGCTGCTAGACCCTAAAAACTGGGCCGCGATACGTGGCCCAGGTCCACCCAACCACTGCCCCAGCCACACGTGCTTCAGCTTAGCCAGAGCTGCTTTGCGAGAGTGGGGGCAGGGCGCCCCGGCTCCGTAGGCCGAGGCTAAGAAGGAACAAGGAACTTCAGACAACCTAGCCCTTCTCTCTCTTCCCCGGTTCTGGATTGGAGACTTCGGCTAGATCTGAGAGTGGGAAACGGGTCGGTGACGGGAGAGATTAAGCCGCTGTTGGGTCTTTCCCAGAGCAGTCGGCTTCTGCACTTTGCCTTTTGGCAAGCTTCGGGCTCCAGCCTAGCTTGGGAGGACCGGCTGGGCGTGTGGGTATGCGCTTTCGCTCCCCCTCCCCGCCCCCCAGGCTTTGGGGAGGAAAGGATCGAAGTTGGAAGGATAGGGAGGCGGGGGTTTAGAAGAGGGGTGGAAGCTGCGAGGGGAGGGGGAAGCAGGCAGGGGATTCCGGAGTTTGTAGCCCGTGTAGTTTCTGGCTTTCACGGCTCGTTTGAAATCCTCCCACAGGAAGATGTCTGCCAAGGAACAGCAGCGTGCGCTGCTTACAGCCCAGCGTGGCCAACCTCCGTGTGCTCTGCCTGCCGCCTCCGCCGCCTCTCTCTTGCGCGCGTTTGTGTGTGAGCGAGCTAGCAAGGGAGAGCTGGGGGGCGGGGAGACAGAGACAGGGAGAGGGAGACAAAAATGAGACAGAGGTTGAGAGCAACCAGAGCCGGGGTTCAGAAATGTTTTCTGCTGGTTCCGGGAGTAGACGTGTGTGTGGCTGTGTGTGTGTGTGTGGCTGTGGTTGTGTGTGTGCTATCCTGGCACCGCCAGGACGAAAGAGACTGCATTCAAAAGCGATGAACGCCTGGGCATGAGTTGGCCACATCACCCTCGACTCCATCTCCTCTCCCTTATTCTCTTTGGTTCTCTCTTCTGCCGTAGCGCTTGAAAGCTGTTAACCTAGGCAGGTGAACGATCCCCGGCGCTTTTAATGCGTTGGTCTTTATAACTCGTGAGTTCAACACTAATGAGTTATGGGTTGGCCCACGAAAACATAATGTGTAAATTAGGAATTTAATGATGTGTAAGATTAAAAGCTGCGCAGGGTTGCATTTATTTAAGGCTGCCATCTTGTGTTCAGAAAGAAATTACTTTGCCGGTATTGTCCCCCCTCCCCTCTCCCCCCATTGTGGGGCTGGGGAGGGGGATGTGCGTGTGAGAGAGACACACACGGAGGTGTGTACGTGTTTGAAAAAGAGAGAGTGTGTGTGTACGTACGTGTACGTACTTTGGGCTTTGTCTCCAAGGTTGCGTTGTGCTTGAGCCCCTTATTTTGATGGCAATGTGAGAGGTGACATTTATTTTGTTAGTTTGGAGGTTCCGATGGGAAGAACCCAGGTTTAAAGGACCCACTAGTCAGATGCTGAAACCATACAGAAAGTTGATTAGATTTTCAGTGCTTTTTGGTGGTGTAGGAGTGGAAAGCGAACTTAACAAAATGCACGAATATTGTCATTCTATTCTTCTAGGATTTGTTACCAGAGTTAAGTTGTCGCCCCCCCCCATTCCTCCCCACCAGGATTTTAATTTTGTTTTTGTCATAAACTTAACATAGTTGAATCATATCATATATAAAGAACTCGAAAAAGGATTGTATATAAATTTTGTAATATTTTCAATGTAATTTTTAAAAAGTATATAATAAATTTAACAGTTTTAAAGCTGTCTAGCTTTTATATGTCTCTGAATTTCCCTCAGTTCTATGTTGTGCCTTTAAAAAACACCCCAGGCCCGTCATTATTACCAACTCTCCCATCCTCTTCTACATCTTCCTTTTATAAGTAAGCATAGTCAAAATAAATCACATGTTGGCTTTGTCGGAAAGTGTATCTCATCACATTTATTCCCTCATCTCTTTGATAAGAGGTGGTAAGCATGCTTCATAGATTTTTTTGGAGTCTTCAGGGATTGGGGATAATTGTAATGGTCAGAGTTATTAAATTCTTTAGCCATTTTTCTTTTTCATTGTTGTAGTCATATAAATTGTTCTCATGGTTCTGTCTGCATTCATTCTGCATCAGTTTATACAAGTCTTCTCTGGTTTCTCTGATTGCTCTTATGAAGCAATAATATTCCATTATACTCCTATACTCTACTTTGTTTAGTCATTCTCTAACTGTTGGCCATTACCTTAGTTAACAGGTTTTTTTTTTTTTGGTTTGTTTTTTTGCCACAATTAAAAATGCTACTAAATATGCTGTGATGTATATACTTTCCAGGAATGTGCTCTGTTGACTGCAGGCTGATTTTTAAAATTTCTAATGTAAGCATTTACACATTGGAAATGGGCAAAAATTATACCCAAGGACATTAATGCAATGCTGGTGGAGTTGTGAATTGATCCAGCCATTCTGGAGGGCAATTTGGAACTCTGCCCAAAGGGCACTAAATGACTGTCTGCCCTTTGATCCAGCCATAGCACTGCTGGGTCTGTACCCCAAAGAGATAATGGACAAAAAGACTTGTACAAGAATATTATTCATAGCTGCGCTCTTTGTGGTGGCCAAAAACTGGAAAATGAGGGGATACCCTTCAATTGGGGAATGGCTGAACAAATTGTGGTATATGTTGGTGATGGAATACTATTGTGCTATAAGGAATAATAAAGTGGAGGAATTTCATGGGGATTGGAATAACCTCCAGGAAGTGATGCAGAGTGAGAGGAGCAAAACCAGGAGAACATTGTACACAGAGACTGATACACTGTGGCACAATCAAATGTAATGGACTTCTCCATTAGTGGCAATGCAGTGATCCTGAACAACTTGGAGGAATCTACAAGAAGGAACACTATCCACATTCAGAGGAAGAACTGTGGGAGTAGAAACACAGAAGAAAAACAACTGCTTGATCACATGGATCAGGGGGATATGACTGGGGAAGTAGACTCTAAATGATCACCCTAATGCAAACATAACAATATGGAAATAGGTTTTGACCAAGGACACATATAAAGCCCAGTGGAATTGTGTGGCTACAGGAAGGGTTAGAGGAAGGGGAGGGAAAGAACATGACTCTTGTAACCAAGGAAAAATATTCCAAATTGACTAAATAAAAAAATAAAATAGAATACTACCATTAATAATAAAATCAATGTAAATGAAATAAAATTGGTATTTCTATTAACAGTAAAAAAATATACCCAAGGCTTGATTTATCATTTTGTTGATTGTCAAGACTTAAGAGATTGATGGAGATGGTGTTAATAATGTAGATTATACATAAAAGTGTACCCTGCAGATTTTTTTTTTAAATTTTAGATTTATTGGCACATCTCCAGTCCTTTCCATCTTTCTTTGATCTCTTTGGGGTATGGGCCTATTAGTGGTATTGACTGGTCAAAGGATATGTACAATTTAGTGACTTTTTGGAATATATATCCAAATGCTTTCTAGAACAGCTGGGCAAATTCACATTGGTCTCAACCTCCTATATCTCCTCTTACAATTGTCATTATTTTGTCATCTTTGCAAATCTGATGGTGAAGGTAGAAACTTTTAAAATACATTTTATTTTTATAATATTTAACTTGCACATACCACACCCCCCCCCCCCATTCTTATTTCCTTTATTCTCTCTCATGACACACAGGTCCTTCAGAATCTAATTATCTGAGACCAGGAGCATCACTTTAGGGGAGAGCCATCTCTACATTAAGAAACTTAAGATTTTATCTCACTTAAGAATCCCAAGTATTGTTGGTTGTGTTGTTATTTTTTGCTTTTTGTCGACTCTAGAGGAAATTGAAACCAATCAGCTCTTGGATGGGGAGGGATGTGTGTGTGTTTTGCCACAATACTTTGAAATTATGGTTTGCTATTTTGAGTCAAAATGTTTTGGTCAGTGATACAAATAAAGCAACTGATCTGTCAACACAGGTTAGTATAGTTTTATTACCTTATTTAAACAGGCTACGGTTCTTTGTCTAGTTTTGGTCAAAGTTTTTTCCTTTTCTAGTGAAATTGCCTGCTCTCAGCTCCAGATTATTTATGTAGAATAAGAGTTTCTTCCAGGACAATTTAGTGCTCTTCTCTGATCCAACAGAGGGCATGTGATCCCGAGGAGGAGAGGTTGGGCTAAACTTTTCAACTCAGTCCAAGGCTTCCATCTGGTTCAACCATGAGTGTGACAGAAAAGTGACACAATCTTTGTGCTGAGCAGATATGTGAGAACCTCTGCTAGTGGTCTTTGCTGAATGGATTCTACAGTACCAGGACATTGAAATGGATATAGTCCCCAAAACTGAGCATCAAAGATTCTGCATTTTAACCTATAGGTCACTGCCACTAAGTTGGCTCATCAGGAAGCTTGAAATTCAGAATCTGTAAAATAGATTTCTTTCTATTACTTGTAACAAATTCCATTGCTCAAGAAATATCTGCTTGTTATATGATGATAATGAAAATGATTCATTCATAACCAGAGTGTAGGAATTTAGGTGAGAATGGAGTTTATCCATGAATATTTTTAAGACATGAAGCCCTTTCCTGGAATATGACATTTTCAAAGATCACATGTGGTATTCTAGTACTTTGGAAAAGTGAATAGGGGAACTACCTGCTCCTTATTTGTTTTTTTCCCTCCGGATCTTTAGCCCAAGCAATCCCTGAAAGATAATGTTAGATATTTTATTATCTTCCTTTTGCCTTAAGTTTCAGAACACTTTGAATATTCAAGATATTCCTTTGGAATCTTTTAGGTACTACAGATACTTGTTATCAATGTATTCAAATTATTTTTAAAATCATATAAGCCTAAAATAGAGTACTACAGCATCCTTCAAACTATTCTTGTCTTGATATAGCTTTGTTGCCTCCATAAACCTGCTAAGCATGGCCCCAAGTTTCCGAGAAATGCTACTTCTACAATCTTGGCAGAAAAGCAAAAACATCAAAGACAAGTCAGGAGAAATATCATATTTTCCCTTTCTGTGAAAACTCGAAGGGAACACCTGACCTCCTTGGGGAATAAACTGGTAATAGATCTTCTTATGAGGACTACATCTTTCTATTTAAGGTGTTTCATTGATGAGATAGTTTTGTTTTTTTTAAATCAGAAACTAGCCATTTTTTTTCTTTAGGTTTTTGTGGTTTATGTTCACGAATTGAGAAATGGCTGAACAAGTCATGGTAGATGATTGTGATGGTAGACTACTGTGCTGTAAGAAATGATGAAAAGGCTAATTTTTTTTTTAAACCCTTACCTTCCATCTTGAAGTCAATACCGTGTATTGGTTCCAAGGCAGAAGAGTGGTAAGGGCTAGGCAATGGGGGTCAAGTGACTTGCCCAGGGTCACACAGCTGGGAAGTGTCTGAGGCCAAATTTGAACCTAGGACCTCCCGTCTCTAGGCCTAGTTCTCAATCCACTGAGCTACCCAGCTGCCCCTGAAAAGGCTAATTTTTAAAAGCTTGGTAAGACCTATATGAATAATGAAGAAGGTAAGAAGTAGAATCAAGAGAACAGTATACATAATTATAAAATTACTATTTGAAGAATAACTTGTGAATATTCACCTCCGGAGAAGGAACAGATAAATAGAAACACAAAAGACATCATTTATATATACACATTTTTTTGTTGGTGATGCCTTTTATGGTATGGGGAGGTGAGAGAGAGGATATCTGAAAAATTTAACCAACAAATACAAATTAGCAAAAATTTAAGAAATTAAATTAAAAACTTTTGTGTTTTTTAGTTCACCCAGTTAAGTATGTATTGTAGCTTTAAAAAGCTGACTGAATTTCAGGAGTGAGAAGAGGCCTCAGAAGTCATCAAGTCTAAATTCAATTCAAACACTGTATCTTACAAATGATTATCCAGCCTTCTCTTCTAGAAAAGGGAATCTACTAATTTCCAGAGCAGCTCATTCTTCTTCTGGATAGCATCAATTATTAGAAACTTTTTCCTGACGTTAAGCCAAAATCTCCCACTCTTGCAACTTCCGGCTACTGCTCCAAGTTTTGCTTTCTCTGGCCAAGCAGAACATGTCTAATCTGTACCACAAGACCGCCTTTCAAATACTTGAAAACAGCCACTATACCTCTTGAAAAGTTCCATTTTCTAGGCTAAACATCCCTGGATCCTTCAACCTGTCCTAATATGCCATGATTTTAAGATTCTTTACTATCATGCTTGCCCTTCTCTGGACATTCTCAAATTTACCCTTCCTTAACTATGGTACCTAGAACTGAAGAAGGTTTCTTAAGGCAGGATCTGCTCAGGGTACTATAAAAAAGCATTATTAGTTCTTTAAATGCTTATGTTTTTCTTAATGTAGGCTGTTTGTACTGGGTTTTTTTTAAGGCTTCATTATGACACTATTGACTCAGAAAGAGTTTCTATTCTGCTAAAAATTCCAATTCTTTTTCATTCGTACCAGACCTCCCATATCTCATACTTAGGAATTTGATTTTTTGAGCCCAAGGATAAGACTTTACATTTATCCTTAAAACATTTCATCCTCAAAGTCTTAACCTGTTAAGATCTTTTTAGACTGTAGTCTGCCATCTAATGTGTCACCATCAAGGATAAATATGCTATTGATGTCTTTATCTAAGATGTTAATGAAATGTTAAATAGTACGAGGCCATGGACAAATCTCTGGAGAGAGCACTCTGCTAGAAGCATCTTTCAAAGTTAACATCGAACTTCTAATGAGTACTGTTTGGGTCCACTGATTTAATGAGTTACAAATCTACCTGACTGTTCTGACATCTAGCTTATATCTCTCTAGCTGTAAGAATAGAATGGGATACTTTATGAAATGCATTGCTAAAAACTGGGTCAAATGTGTCTACAACATTTCTGTGATCTACTATCCTGTAAAAAAAAAAGAAAAGTTTGTTTGGCACAGTGGTTCTTAATGTCTTTGTTTTCACACCTTTTTCAACTAAAAAAAAATAACGTGACCTCATAGGGTAATTTATTATACTACCCACAATATTCTTTTAGAATTTTAGAATTTATTCATTAATTGTTTATAATAATTACAAAGTTCCATTATAATTGACATCATATAAGTATAATAATAAAGATAATATTTTGTTCTACCTACAATTAAGGAAATTTTAAATATAAAATTATAAAAATGATTATAAAATTATGAATATTTTATGTGGGACAATCTATAAGGATGAAGAGTAATCCAGCAAGACTTAATATTATCTTCAAGTTTTCTCAATAAATTTCTTTATTTAAAATTTTTTGTTGTATATTAGTAACATTTATAATGAAATAAGTCGTAACTTAGATGTTTAAGATTATAAAATAATCATATGTAAACTTAATTTTAATGTTGGACTGTTTTTATTTTAACAAAAGTTGGGGTGGGGGTTGGGTATATAGGTGGCTCAGTGGATTGAGAACCAAGTCTGGAGTCAGGAGGGCCTAAGTTCAAATATGGCCTCAGGCAATTACTAGCTGTGTGACCCTGGACATATCACTTTCCCCCAGTTGCCTAGCCCTTACTGCTCTTCTGCCTTGGAAATCCAGTACTGATTCTACGACAGGAGGTAAGGGTTTAAAAAGCAAACAAAGGTTGGCAATATTTGACTTAGTACCAGACGAACTCAGTCTTAAATCTGGTTCTTTTTTAGGTTTCATTTGTATTTTGACTTAAAAAAGAATAAAATAAAAATGCTTGCTCACACAAACACATGATAGGAAATGGTAGGAGGATTTTAACAAGGTCTCTTGCTGACAGTTTAAAATTCATTTAAAAACCTATAGCCACCTAACCAATTGATGAAAAAAGGCTAATTATG
This sequence comes from Monodelphis domestica, assembly GCF_027887165.1. Lineage (NCBI taxonomy): Eukaryota > Metazoa > Chordata > Mammalia > Didelphimorphia > Didelphidae > Monodelphis > Monodelphis domestica. The sequence goes on from NC_077230.1 coordinate 23,141,080, forward strand.
ATATAACATTTGCTTTTCTATTGACTACTGACAAACTGTAGTTAACCCCCCCCAAAAAAAGTAGGTTCAGTTGTATGTATTGCTTCATTTTAAATAATGTTTGCATATATGAAACAAGCTTCAGAAGGAAAGAATCTCTTCAGATCTAACTTTCTTCTCTTTCACAACTTGTATACTAACTACACTTTTGTAGAAATTTTCCTGAATGACCAACTAGTATTACCATTCATTTATTTCAAAATCTACCAGATTTCAGGTATAGAGATAAGAGGAGGATAAGCTTAAATTAGAAAATAGCCCTGATACTGTAGCAAAAGGCAATATTGTTTGTTTCTGTAGGGCATTTATAGGTCTGTGATTAGCTCAATATACTTTGTAATGAACATGCCCATCATGGTTTTCAAACAGCTTGATGTTTGGGAAGCAAAAATAGAAACTGTTCATAAATGTTGTAACACTTTGATCATGTGATTGTACAGCTGACGAATTATTACAGAGTAACAGGAGAATAAGGGAGCTTCTCTGGTGCGGTACAGAATACAAATGAGGCTATGTGTCTGACTATTGGAAATCAGTTTGCATTTAAATATTGAACCCATGTGGTAGTTTGGAAACAATTTGATGACAGGTTGAGAAATATTAATACACTGTTTAGAATTTGATTTAATTGCTGCAAAAACACTACAAGTTATGCATATGATCATGAATATTTTGAATTGTTGCAATTTCAAGCTTCAAATATGCACAAAGGAAAACATTTGTAAGATAATTGAGTACTATATTTTTCCTAGAGGAAAAAAATATTTTTTAACAGAATTGGGCAGCATTTATTCCTTTGTTTTTCAGTTGTGTCTGACTCTTTGTGATTCTTTTTGGGGTTTTCTTGGCAAAGATACTAGAGTGCTTTGCCATTTTCTTTTCCAGCTCACTTTTACAGATGATAAAACTGAGGCAGACAGGGTTAAGAGACTTGCCAAGGGTCATACAGCTAGTAAGTGTGGGAAGGATTTGCAAATAAGGGAAGCTTTGAACTCATAAGAAGTCTTGCCTCCTAGCTCTGTTCTCGTTTGTTGCTTAAGGTTCAATCAAAGAATTTTTAGGGTCAATTTCTTGTAGGTTCTTGAACTAAAGGGAAAGGCTGTTTTGGATGATCTGATTAGTGAGCCTTTATCACATCTAGCCTAACAATGCTATTCTGTCACTACATGGTCTTGTGCTCTATCTTCCTCCTCTGACCAGGTACTTTACCTCTCATCCTTGGGCTTCAGGCTTCTGATCGGTAAATCTTAACCATTTTACAACTCATCCACCATGCTGCTTCCCTGCCATCTTTCACCCTCTTCCACCTTTTGCTCTGGGAACAATAATCAGCTCTACCCTTCTAGGAAAAGTCATATCAGTTGAGTGCTCCATGACTAGTCACCATCCATTAGACTTCGACAGTCAAAACACCTCTTGGCCACCACTTCATTATATATGTTGTCTCTACTTAGTAGAATGTAAGCTCTTTGATATCATAGGTTATCTCACTTTTTTGTATTTGTTTCCAGTATGTAGGACAGGGATTGTCACAAAGTAAGTGCTTATTAAGCATTGAAAAAAAATCCATAAATTTTTTTTAGCTTTTAAAGCAATTCACAACCTACCCCAATCTATTTTTCCAGTCTTCTTGTATGTTATTCACCCTTCCATACTCCCATTCTTACAATCCATCCAAACCCTACCACCGAAATTACCTTCTGCTTAACTATTTTTATTTATACTCTTTAAATCTATATATGCATCCATCCATCCCTGTTGCCTATTTTTAGAATGTATGTTCCATGTGAGTAGGGATTGCTTTATTTAAGATGTGTGCTGGCTATATAGGTTATGTATATCCACATGGGTTGTCTGAATGCAGCTTGAGAAAGGCATGAATAGACATCTCTGGATCTTTGCCCACTCCTCTCTGAGGGAGATTGAGATTCTTGCTTTGAGGGGAACATGAGAAGGAACCACAAGGCTAGCTCTTCTGTTTTCAAGGCTCTGAGGCAGGGTTACTAGAATAGAATTGTATCTTTTTGCCCCTCTAAATATTGCTGATCTAGGGGCTTGGTTTTGGTTAAATGCCCAAAACCATTATCATCCCAGGATGCTTCCTTTTCCTTAAAGCAAAAAGGTTACTCCAAACCACAACCACAGTTTGACTCTTTCCTACCAAATATTAGTTGCTCAAAAGAGCATCACAAATATTGGATTGTGAGTAAATCTATTTATGCAAGAAAACAGCAAACAGAAATCAGAGAAATTGTGCAGATGAGAACATATGAGAAAATGTCCAGAGTTGAATGTACACTTCTTTTAAGACTGAGATGTCTCAGCTCAACCAAGAAAGAGAGATCTTATACGGAGACTGCAAGGGAAAATTCTTCAAAGTCTCCAGGGAGGCAAGGTGGAAATTAGGGACATTTTGGGTAGCCAGCTTCTCCTGTATGTCTGCAAGATGGTCTTTCTTTTCTCCTCCTTGGAATTGGTTCCTGAAGAATATAAAACTTTCTGTCAAAGAAGTGAAGGCCTCTTCTCTTCAAAACATTCATGCCAATTCCACCCCTGATTCGGGCACAAAGCATTGTGTCAGCATTCTTTTTACCAATTAGATGAGTATCATGCAAAATGTTCCAAGCTTGGCTAGAAAATTGGATTACTTTTTAATTTTATTTGTATCATAGCACTTAGCACAGTGCCTGGCTCCTAGTAGGTTCAAAATAAATATCTTTTGATAGATTGTTAAAAATTTTTTTTTTAATTCCAAACTGAATCAACAGTAAATAAAATAAATATTTCATGACAAAATAGAACAGAAAAAGATGATTAGTTCATGGAACTGAATATTACATAGAGTGAGATGACTGACTGATTTTTGATGATGTTATTCTTTTCTAGATATTCAAAACTCTTTTTTTTAAACCATTACCTTCTGTCTTAGAATGATGATGGAAAAGGGCTAGGCAATTGGGATTAAATGACTAACTTAAGGCCATACAGCTAGGAAATCACAATCTCTTTAATAATGTTTTAGGATTAGCCCAGGAATCTATGTCAAACTTTATAAGGCTTATGGTTTTCAAACTTGGCTCGTATCCCCCCCCCCTTTTTTTTTAATGCTACATTTACCATATGATAGCTCTTTTATTTTCTCAAAAAAATTAAAAAAACAACAAAACAAAAACAACTGGACCATATTTTGTTTATTTCCTTTATCTTTTTAGCCCTAGGTTGGGACCAAGTCCTAACTCCTGATTTGCTTTTGGGTGAGGTAATTGACTGCTTGTTTGCCTTGGATCCCCAGGGTTCTTATATTGGCAACTGCTTTCTGAATAAGGTTCAGAGTGCTGGTCTTTGGGGTCATCATTGGCATCTCAGGATAGAGTGTATGAACCTCAGAGCCTTTGTTCCTGGGATGTTCTGATCTAAGCAATGCTATTTGCTGCTTCCAGGGATTTCCAAGTTCCCCAAGCTTGGGTTTTCTGACCATTTTGAAGATTTTTTCCCTGAGAGTTCCCTCTGTTCTTTCTGCCTCTGGTCAGAGAGACTTGGGGCCACAAGTGTCTCTGGTTGGTTTCTCGTCTAGCTAAGAGGTGTACCTGCTCTGCTGTTTGCTTGTGCATAGGCCTGTTTCTCATTGGTCTTCAGGCCAGTCTCGTGTTTAGTTCTGGCGTGGCAAACATTTCTTAGTGTAGTTTCTCATCGGATTTCTCATTGTTCCGGCAAGAACTTCAGGGTTTTACTAGAGTAGGTATGTGGGAGCCAGGAGGTCTGCCTACTTCTCATTTTTCCCCATGATATTTTTCCAAACATTTCTGACGATGTAGGACTGACATATAGTATATTCACAGCCATACCCCTGTTAAAGAAGAGGATACATTTTGGTGACAGACTTTGAAAAGTGAAATGGAAATAATATAGGAGATATACAGATAGACTCATTTTAAAGAAAAGATCCTGTATGCCCTTCAGCAAGAGTATTCCTCCCATGTCTCGGTGCCCCTTCCCTCTTTAAGGTCCATCAATAGGTGGTTAGTACGTCCTAGACAGCATTCCCTATAGAAACAAAAACCTCTTAGTAACTGAGCCTGGTCTGGCATCATCCCCATTTCCATATGATTAAGTTGGTAGAACCCAAGAAGTTTGGTCCTTCCATTGACCGTGATTAGTCCATGAGCCTATCTTTCTTAAAGTCTATACCTGAGACAGGACAATTGTTCTTTCTACTTCATCCAGTGAACCATAAAGAGGAGAGAAGTTTCCCCAACTCTCTATAACCAGGCTAACTTTAATTTAAAATAATTTTGCTACCAGAAGATCTGTATCTTTTAATTAATTTAATTAATGTCATTTAAGGTATTGCTTAATAGTGATTTTATAGCAGCCCATATGCTGTTTTGGGGACATATACATTACTTTAGATGGCTTCCTTTTACTCCCTAAAGAGGTCTGATTAGGGATAATGAGCAAGCATCAATTCTTTTTCACCCTGTTAAGAACAGTAAATCCAAATATGGGTCTTTGGGTGTACAGGAGTATTTAAAATCTCCTCAGTTACCCTGACCATGCTTTTTCAAATTTTCATGGAAAACCTGCAAAGTACAATGCCATTCTCTAAGTTTATTTTGTTGTTCCTTCTGTCTTCAAGGTATGATTAGCAAGCATTTGGGTTTAGCCAAAAAACTGTGGAAGTAAATGAAAACCAATTCTGGAAATCCATCCATTTCTTGTCCGCTCTTGCTTAACTCCATGGGACTTGACGCGATGAAGGCCATCTATATTTTGTAGGTCATGCATGCCAGGGTGGTGCTGTAGGGAAAATTTAGATCAGAGAAGGTATCTTTTTCTTTGGTTCTAAATTAGAGATGCAGATCTGCCTAAACACTGAAAAAAATATACTTCCTTCATAAAGTCTCTCAACCCTATTTCCTTCATTTAAAAATTTTTCAGTTAACAAGCATGAATTTTTACTACCTCTTACTTCTCTAATTTTAAAGAGAGAAAAAAGCTCTGTAACAAATACGCATAGTCAAACTGAACAAATCTCCACATTGTCCATTAAAAAAAAATGTTATCACTCAGTCTTTACTTGAAACTATCACCCAGCTCTGGCTTTCCAGATTGTGGAGACCTCATCTTTTTATTCTGTCTTCCTCCATATGGTATCCTTTGTCTGATAGGACCAGAGGTTTCCTGATGCAGCTTCTGTGACCCTGACAGACTTTTCTTTCCCCTGCAACCTGATTGGCCCCAGATTTCCTAACACAGCTTTTTGGTTTGGGATAATAAAAGGTCCTACCTTCATGTAGTTGGGAACTCTCAGACCTGAGAAGTCACCCAATCTCCATGATTGACTGACCACACATTTTTCCCAGTGGAGATGAGAGCGGCTTCATCCAGAGAAGCCAAGTGCTCCTTGTTGTTCCAGGGCAAAGTAAAACTCCTCTTTTGTTAAATGTTCATTGACTCAGGTGGAGCTGTGAACTGATAGAACCATTCCGGAGAGCAGTTTGGAACCATGTCCAACAGGCTATAAAACTGTGCATACCTTTTGACTCAGGAATACCACTTCTAGATCTATATCCCCAAGAGATCAAAGACAGGAGAAAAGAACCAACTTGTACAAAAATATTTATAGCTGCTCTTTTTGTGGCAGCAAAGAACGGGAAACTGAAGGGATGTCCATCAATTGAAGAATGGCTGCACAAGTTATGGTTTAAAATTGTAATGGAATACTCTTGTGTTGTAAGACATGACCAACAAGGTGATCACAAAAAACCTGCAAAGACTTATATGCAGTGATGCAAAGTGAAGTGAGCAGGACCAGGAGAACGTTGTACACAGTCACTGCAACAAAAGTGTCCAGAGATAAGCTGTCACTGACTTACCTATTATCAGCAATGCAGGATCCAAGACAACTCCAAGGGACTCATAATGAAAAAGGCTATAGAAGGAACTCGTGGAGTCTGAAAGCAGATTGAAGCATTCCATTTTTCACTTCATTCCTCCATGAAATTTTCTCTAGTGTAAATGATATGTTTCTTCTCAACACAACGAACATGGAAATATGTATTGCATGATAACACATGTGTAACTGATATCAGGGAGAGGATGAAAACATGGATCACAAAATGTCAAAAATACAGTATTAAAAATTGTATCAATACGTACAAAAAATGTTCACTGACTCACAAATGCCTCATTTCATCCCTGAACTAAGAGAGTGCTGCCATCAGAGCCACACCAATAACACTTATGTGACCATAGTCACTTTAGTTCCCTTCTCTAGACCTTTTCTAGCCTCGTTACCACCTATCTGGAAAGATAGTGACCTGTCAATCAACAAGCATTTATTAAGCATCTACTGTCTGCCAGGCACTATGCTAAGTGCTGAGGATATAGAGAAAAATAAAAGCTCATATGAAGGAACTCACAGTCTAAAGAAAGAGACAACATTCAGTCAATTGAGTACAATCAAGATATAGAAAGGAATTGGAGATAGTCTCAGAGGGAAGGAACTGAGATTAAGGAAGACCGGGAAAGACTTTTTGCAGAAGGTGGTACTTTAGCTGAGATTTGAAGGAAGCCAGGATATGGAGATGAGGAAGGAGACGGTTCTAGGAATGGGAGATAGCCAGTGAAGAATAAGAGTTGTGTTTGAGGAATGGCAAGAAGGCTAGTGTTACTGGACTCAGGGCATATGGAAGACAACCAGAAACTTTGGCAGTGTCCAGGGTATGAAAGCAATACAGAAGATTTTATATTTTATCCTAGAGATAGCAGGGAGCTACTGAAATTTATTGAATAGGGGAGTGACATGGTCGGATCTAGATCACTTTTGAAGCTGAATGGAGGATGAACTGGAGTAGGGAGAGACTTGGGACTGGAAGACCAACTAGAAAGCTGTTGCATTGTGAGGGTTAAGGTGATGGGTAGTGACAGGATCAGAGGAGAGTTAACAAGAGAATGTTATGAAGGTGGGAACATTAGGACTTGACAAGCGATTGTGTATGGGGAGGGTATGGACCTAAGATGAAATGTTAGGTGACTGGGATCTTGGCAGTATCCTCTATGTTTATAGGAAAGTTAAGAAGATGGAAGGGTTTCGGGAGAGAAGATAAAGAGTTCATTTTTGGACATGTTGAATTTAAGATGTTTAGAGGACGAACAGTTCAAGATGTCTGGTAAGCAATTGGAGAGGTAAGACTGGACGAGAAGAGAAGATAAACAGAACTGAGAGTCATCTTCTCTGAGAATATCATTGAAATCACGGGAGCTGATAAGATCACCAAATGAAATACAGAACTATATGCCGTAAGTATCCCAGGTATGAACACACCATGTTTTTTTGTGCAAAGAGAACAGAATGTCTTATGTTTTGTTTCTGATTTATTAGATCTAAGATAAGCACCCTTTGCTTCAAAAATGTTAGCTGAGCTTCTCTTGAAGGACTTTTTCACTTCCCTTTGTTTCTATTATGCATAAAGCCTGGCCTCACTATTCTCCTAAAAAGGGAAGGTGGAGGGGGTGGGGGTGAGGAGGAAAAAGCATGTATAAAGCACCAGCGTTGTATACACTAAGTGCTTTTACAAATATTATTTCATTTGATACTCACAACAATTTTGTGGGGTAGGTGCTGTCATCACCATGTATAGTTGAGGAAACTGAGGTAGACAGGTTAAATGACCTCAAGATCACCTAACTAGTTTCTAAGGCTAGATATGAACTCAGGTCTTCCTGACTCCAGCTCCAGTGCTCTAACCACTGTGCAACCAGCTGCCTCTTATGTGTCATTACCCTCAGGTTTTTTTTTTTAGCCCTCACTCTTTGCCTCAGTATCATATGCCTCTTGTGTGTCATTACCCTCAGGTTTTGTTTGTTTGTTTTTAGCCCTCACTCTTTGCCTCGGTATCAATTATAAGACAGAAGAGTGGCAAGGGCTAGGCAATTGGGATTAAGTGGCTTGCCCAGTGTCAAACAGCCAAGAAGTATCTGAGGTCAGATTAGAACACAGGGCCTCCTGACTCCAGACCTGATTCTCTATCCATTGTGCCTCCCCTCCCCTCAGGTTTTAAGGGCAGAGATGTAGACTTCTACTTCTTTCTGTTTCCTATAATAGCTTGCTTAGTACCTAGTTCATAGTGGTTGCTCGGGGAATATTTAACTGATTGGCAAAGAAAAAATTAGAACAAAATGTCCTCTTTCCAATTCAGTGAAACACAGGTGATGCTGGAGACATGGCTTGGGATTTCCTAGCCTTTCTGTCAAAGCATCATATTATCAACCATCTTTTTTAGGAAGTGCTGAATTCTTGGAACTGCTGATCCCTAGAACTCTTGACATCTGCAACAGTTTCTTGGAGGAGATGATGGTTACTAGGAGGATATGGGAACTGAAAGAACAAGAAAAACCAAGCCATGCCCAGCCCAGCCTTTGCCAGGAAATCAGGACCCATGAGTTACATAGATAGCCCAGGACAGAGCTGAGTGAACTATCTTAGGAAGATTCCACAAAGTTGTCTTTACCTCCTGGGAAAGTATAATAGGTGAAGTGTCATGGCTTCACGTGTTAAATGTTTATCTATGTGGACTCATAAGTCTTGTGTTTTAATAATTTCTTTTGTGGTAGAGGAAATAAGTGACTACACTATGTGTTGTTCAGTTGTGTCCAACTCTTCATCATCCCATTTGGGGTTTTCTTCAGCAAGCAGAGATGCTGAAATAATTTTCAGTTTCCTTCTCCAGTTCATTTTACTGATGAGGAAACCAAGGCAAAAAGGGTTAAGTAACTTAACCTAGGATCACATAGCTAATGTCTGTTGCTGGATTTGAACTCATGAAGATGAAGCTTACTGATTCTAAGCCGAATGCTCTATCTGTGGTGGCACCTAGTTGCCCCATCCTATACTTTGATACATATTTATAAATTTAAGACTTTTCTTGAAGAGATCTTGTCAGTCCTTTTTGAGGAAACCCTAATCATGAGCTATGATGATGCTTTGTTGAAGGAATTTTCCCTGGAGCTCCATGGTGGTATGAGGGTTCAAGAAAAATCTGATCTTCCAAGGGCTTTAGTATTAGACTGAACCAGAACTGTAAGCAGTTTACTTGATTCCTTGTGGGAGGGAGGTGCCTCACGGAGTCACAGTTGCCATTTTCTTATATACTGTATTATACTTCTTTAGTAGAAAATAATTTCTTCCCATTTCTTAGAATATTGAAGAGTAGAGAGGAAGAGCACAATGTTGGCTTTCATGAGTATTACAAGTAGGTCCTTGGAGGACACAATCTTGTCCTTCCCAAAATGGTTACCTTTTATACCCTTAGCTAGAAGAGAAAAAGTAGGATTTTCTATATGAAGATTATTTGGCTGGGAAAACTAGGAGCGGTTATGTACTGTCCTGGCTCCAATTCTCTTTCTACATTCAGTTGTAGAAATCTATGTGAAAGCAAGGATTATAGACTGGAACATGACTCGGGTGTGTTCCTAAATCTCAGGGTATGTTAAAGACCTGGAAGGAAAGGGCACCCCTAAGAAAGAAGCTCCCTTCTTTCCCTCCACACTCCATAGGTGGCATTCCTCTTCAGGCTTGACCTTCAGTTGTTACTGAAGTCTGAGAAGGAGACATTCATTCAGTTGTTAGAAAGGGCAAGGCCTGGACTAGGTGCTAGGGATCCAAAGACAAAAATGAAACACTTTGTGCTCTCAACGAGATGAATTTTACAGGAGGAAATCAGCAAGAACACAGGTAAGTAGCAAAGTGCTTTTCCTGGAAATTGGGGAGGAGGTAGTGGAAAAGGAGGGAGAATGGTGGTGCCAATTTAGGGAGATTAAAAAAGACCTTGTGGGGAGCAGGTGAGCTTTATGAACCTCGAAGGATTCAAGGGATTCCAAGAGGCAGAGGTGAGGTGAGAGTGTGTTGGAGATAGAGATAAGAGACTGAATGGAGTCTACAGGGAATAGCAAGTAGGCCAATCTGACCAGAAAGGTATGAGTGGATGGGGAAATTAGGTGGAAGAGACAGCTTGGAAGCAAATTGAGAGAGCCTGTACTGTTGGCACTCAAGAAGGCTACTTCTTTGGGGGAAAAAAAAGAAGATACTTTTTGTTTCAATATGGAATACAAATGATACTTAAATAACAGTTATCTCCTCCCAAAATATAGTTTTCCCCAAATGGTTAATCAAAGAGTATGTGATGGAGTCCATTTTTCCTTTCTGTTACTCTGAATAAAAGTAGAAAGTAGCATCTGTCCCAAACTGTTAATTTTGCCTCTTTATGGGTGTTTTTTGCTTGGTTGTTTGTTGGGAAGGGCCTATTGTATCATGTTTAAATGAAAGGAAAACATTTTTTAATGTGGTTACAAATGATAATACTAAATTTACTTGAATTGTAACTCTTGACTGTTTGAAAGGTTGTATGCTTTAATAAATTATGTTTAAATTTTTTTCCATGGTTACAAGATTTGTGTTGTCTCCTTCCCTTCTTCTCTCCCCCTTCTGGGAGTGGACAATCAATTTCACTGGGTTACGCGTGTATTATCACCCAAGTCCTATTTCAATATTATTCCTTTTTGTAATAACCTTTCAAAACCTAAACCCCAAATCTTATACCCATATAAATAAGTGATAAATCATGTTCCTTCTCTCGATGTGGATAGCATTCTTTCCCATAAGTCCCACAGAATTGTCCTGGGTTGTTGTATTGCTTTTAGTAGCAAAGTCAGTTACATTTGATTGTCCCACAATATTTTTGCTTTAACAAATTAGAACCAAGATTGTTCATTGTTTTTAATCCAAGTTCATTTCTTTTAAAATTATTTTCATCTACATAGATATAATTATTGTATATAGTGTTCTTTTTAAAATTCCACTTCATATAGGCCATCCTGTAGATTCCTTTAAATTCTTCATATTGCAATTCCTTGTTGTACAATAATATTGTGTCACATTCACATAACATATTTAGTCCAGATATTCCCCACCCATTGAACACACAATTTGTTTCTGATTTTTTGTTATTAAAATAGTACTAGTACAAATATTTTTGTGCAGTTCAGTCTTTTCTTGCTGTCAAGCTCCTTGTGAGTTGGAAGTGATGGTATAAACTGAGTAATAAAATCAATGGGTCAAATGGCGTAAATAATTTTGTAATTTTGTGGCCCAGTGAGTAACCTCCTTCCATAAGGATTTAAATAAATGAAATACAGTCCTGTATAAGTCTGATGTTAAAGAGGGATCACCATGCTTTTCTTGAGCTCTCTGGGTCATTGCTTCCCACCCTGGCATTCCAGGGAAAATCTCTTCAATGAAGCTTCAATATAGCTGGTGACTAGGGTTCCCCCCCAAAGGATTGACAATGTCCCTTCAAGAAAAGTCTTCATATCAGGTATAGGGTAGCCATTTTTTATGTAATTCAAACAAAATTCTCACCATAATTTGGCATAGAATGTAAGCTCCTTGAGGGTAATGGCTGTCTTTTTGCATCCTCATCTAAAATCAAACATCTATCATGGTGTCTTTTACATGGCAGGTTGGCCTAAATAAATGTTAGTTGAATTGTTAGTGAATTGACCAATTCACAGCTAGTTTCTGTAGCAATGGACTACTCTGAATATTCTCTGCCTCCCTGCAGGCTGGAATTTTCCATCTCTTACCATCTTTATGAAGTGACACCTCAATTATTTCACTTTGAATTTTTCTTGTTATTAATCATTTAGAATGCTTTTTTCCCCAGGTTGATAATTTGTGGGGCTTGGGGGAAAACTTCATATATTTTGACCACTTAACTTAGATTTTTCTACATTTCCTAATTTTATGTTTCGGGGAGGAGACAGAAGGTCATGATGAATGGCAAAGCCATAAAGAGGAGCGTTTGTGAGAATTAGGGTCATAAGAGACATCTGAAGGACACAGAGCCAGAGGAGGGGGCAGTGGTGAGAAAAAGAAAGTGGCTAAAAACCTTTGAAACTTATACAAAACTCTGTGGATAGAAGGTTGGACCTGAAAGTCAGGGCTTGTTGGGCCCATCATACCTGTAATCTCTACCAAGGATGCTGAGGCGCTAGCAGATCACTTGAGCCTAAAAAAAAAAGTATATTGAACCCAGCTTGAAACTGCTGGGAAAGCTGATGGTTAAAATTTAAATGTGAGCATGATCACTTCAAATTAGCCATTGAAATTAGAAATTAGAATTTAATTAGAAATTAGCAATGGCCACAGATCATAGCATGATTTATTTTTATTGATGGTTTAGAATAAGAAAGTGATGGAGAAAATGTTAATAAAGAGGGGTAGCGTAAGGGGTAGCAATTGGGGTTAAGTAACTTTGCCAAGGTCACCCAGCTAGGAAGTGCTGAGGCCAAGTTTGAACCCAGGACCGCTTGTCTCCTTAATGCAGATTAAACTTTAAAATATACTTTTTTTTAAGAGAGCAAGCAGGTTGTTAACCATTTATCAGAACACTCTTGGACTAAAGCAGATCTGATGCTCCTACTCAGTCTAGTACTAATGTGGTGGGTGGGAGTGGGGAAAGATACTAGGCTTAGGATGGTGAGCAGTTTGAAACTTCGATCAGTAGTGAAACTGAGGCCATGAATGACCATCGTGCTTCTAACCTGGGCAAGATAGGGAGACCTAGACTCCAAGAAGAAAGGAAAAAAGTCAAGATCCCAAAAGTCTGATCTGAAATGAAGCTTCTTGACTCTCACCTTGTTAGCTATTAGGAAATAAAGGAAAAGGCCGTGTCTGTAGGCACTTCTTCCTAATAAAGAACTTAATTTTCTCCCAAATTTATATTTTACATTTATCACCTTTGAAAGTTACAAGTCCAGCCAGGTCCAAAGTGAGTAGTGTCTCTAGCCATCTGTCTTTGGCTTACCAGAAGACTGCAAGGAGTGATGCATTCAACGGAGAAGACTTGATAGGTTGTTCTTTTATATTTTAGAATTATGAGTATGGAAGGAATGTGAACTCCACTTTCAATTAAAGCAAGTCTCACAAGCTTTTATTAAGCATCTACTATGTTTTGGGGTATGTGGCATGGTATTCCTATACCTGAGTTCAAGTTTTACCTCTGTACATATTGGCAATGGCGCCTCGTGTAAGGCTCACTTAGTTTCTCCATTCCCACCTGGCAATTCTGAATTGCTGAAGCAGGAGGTGTTAGATCTGCCTTGTGAGGGGGAGCTTCTTCATGGGGCTTCCCGCATAACAACCGAATCACGTCTGGTTCCAAATCTCCAATCCCATATTCTAGACATTCTAGGTGAAGTGTTGGGCATGGAAAAATGTCCTTTCTCTTAATACATCTGCAACAGAATGAATATAAAATAAATGTAGATACCTTGGTGGAAGTAGGTAATTTTGGGTTGCCTTACAATTCATCTTTTTGGCATCTGTAGCACTTGTCCCTGTCCTTACCCTAAGCCTCCATTTAGCATATGGTTATTTATTTTGCCCCATGACGGTTTTGTCTTTCCAGTTATATTTTAAGTGCCTCCGGTAGAGAGGAGGGTCTTATGCCCCTTTATGTCCCAGGTGCTGAACAGAGCAGATGGGCGACTTTCAAAATGTGTGTTTGTTGAGGATGGTGATGTTTTCACTGTGGTACTGGAGATTTAGTAAAAAGAAATCATTCCATCTCTTGTCTCGTAGTAAAAGAAAAGCTTTTGGCAAGCATGAAAAGTAGCAAAACTTTACCAGTGCATGTATAATTAGAGCTTTGGGTCCAAGTGATCCCTTGAGGGGCCACGCATTAGATTATAATGCATGGACTGGTTTTTTTCAGTGCTCTCCATCCTCGCCCCAAGATGTTAAGGCTGAAAACAACACACGTATCTTAACCGCTTTAAAGAGGTAACATTTTAAATGCTTTATTTTACTCCAGAATGCTTTTGAGACAGACGTTACAGCGGCATTTTAGACCCAGTGAAACACACAAGCGTTTTTGATTCAGGTGCCGGGAACATTACAGAGCATGCATCCTTTAAAGCAGCCTCTGCTCTCAGCAAATCATTTTCACATATGGATATTAATTTATGTGATCACCTGAGTACAAACGCTTGGCTGTCTCCGTAAGTTATAGATGCAATCATCCAAGGGAGCATCGGAAACACCTAAAGTCAATTCTTATGACATAATTCTACATTCTACCTAGGGATGTCAAATCATGGCCTCTTTGGATAAAATGTGGGCCTGGGGAAGTGTGCCCTCTCCCCTTTTTCATTACTGTGCAATCTATTTCTCTATAAACTACATTTATCCTTTGGAAAAAAACAAAGCAACCCAGGGGCAGCCTGAAACTTGATAGAAGCAAGATGCATTCTTGGGTCCTGACCAGCTTTTCTAACTCTTTAGGCTGGTGGGAAATATGCCACCAGAGTAGAGGTGCTTTCTCATAGATTTGTAGGTTAAGCCTTTTGGGGTCAATCCTTGAACTTTGGGAGTCACAAAATCAGTGTGTCTTAGAATTGGAGGAGACTTTCGAGATCTCCTAGTTCAATTTCCTGCTCAAGAAAGACCTTTAGGGCTACACAGAGGCAATCTATTCCCTCTTCCAGGTGACATTGCTTCAAATATGTGAAGACAAATTATCAAGTCCTTTTAAGTCTCTTGACCAGCTAAATATCCCTGGTTCATTCATTGGTTCCTCATGAAATAGCTTCAGTTTCCCTCCTGGTTAGTTTCTTCTAGATTCATTCCTCCAGATACTCTAGGTGTGATCTGATTAGCACAGAATACAGCAGGTCTATTACTTCCTATAATGCAGATGCCATGCTTCTAGAAATACAACCTTCAGTTTCCAAAAATAGCTTACTTAGCATCAGCAGGGTAGCTTGGAGATACAGTAGAGAGTGTCAAGTCTGGAGTCTGGAAGATCTTTTTGCCCCCGAGTTCAAATCTGGTCAAGCTATGTGACCCTGGGGAAGTCATTTATCCTTGTTGGCCTCAGCTCTCTCATCTGTAAAATGTGTGAGAGACAAAAATGGCAAATCACTCCAGTATCTTTACCAAGAAAACCTCAGATGGACTCACAGTGTTACATGACTGAAATGACTCAACAACGTCAGCAACTTAGCATCTATACATCAAGCTCATATGGACCTTATGGTTCACGAAAATTCAAAGATCTTTTTCACTCGTTCTACTACCATACTATGCCTTTCTCATTCTATACTTTTGTAATTCATTTAAACAGAGCTTTTTAGGATCAGAGATCAAGGGTAGGAAAGCACAGTAGAGAACATTTAGTCAAATCCCCTCTTTTTCAGTAGATAAGAAAATCAAGGCAAGTGAGGCATGGGGACATTTCTGAAGTCCTAAAGTTAGTTTGTTGGCAGAGCTAGAATTTTAAGCAAGCCTTCCCACCTTTCCCATCTAGTGCCTCCCATTTCAAACAAATATAGAAATTCATCATTTATCTGACTTTAATTTCATCATATTTATTTCAACTCAACATTTCAGGAATTTGACAAAGTTTTAAATATTTATACCATCATTTATCATATTAGCTCTCCACTTCATTTTTTATGCTTTAACTTCAACCAAGTCACTGATTAAAATGATGACTATGACATTGCTGAGGCCAGAGTTCTGTGTCAGGCCACTATTGTCCTCTCTAAGTTGATGGCAATCCATTAATCAGAAGCACTTACTGACTACCATTGTTCAAACTGTGATGAGCCCACTTAAGGGAACCCATAACAGTATCATGAAAATCTTTGTCAAATGACTTGCTGAAATCAAGGCAGACTATTTCCATGGCATTCTTCTGTCTTATACATCTCATAACACTATGACAAAGTGGTTTGGCATGACTTGTTCTTGCAGAATCATTGTTGGCATCCAATGATCACCAGGTTTCTTTTCTAAATATTCACAAGCCATCTATTTAATATTTCTAGAATTCTGATGAAGATTGATTGACATTAAAATGCAAGTCTGTGGGAAGGGTGTGCTCCACTCATTTTCTCCCTCCCTCCCTCCCTCCCTCCCTCCCTCCCTCCCTTCCTCCCTCCCTCCCTTCCTTCCTTCCTTCCTTCCTTCCTTCCTTCCTTCCTTCCTTCCTTCCTTCCTTCCTTCCTTCCTTCCTTCCTTCCTTCCTTCCTTCCTTCCTTCCTTCCTTCCTTCCTTCCTTCCTTCCTTCCTTCTTCTTTTCCTTCCTATCTCTCTCTTCCTCCCCTTCTTTCTTTCTTTTTTTTTCTTTCTCTCTCTCTCAAAAAATGTTTACCTTCCATTTTAGGAACAATACTACATATCTGTTCCAAGGTAGAGGAGCAGTAAAGGCTAGGCAGTTGGGATTAAGTTACTTACTCAAGGTCATATAGCTAGAAAGTATTGGATGCCAGATTTGAACTCAAAGACTCCAGGCCTGGCTTTATATTCCTGAACCACCTACTTCTCTTACTCATTTTCAGTATAAGCATTTACAACTCAAAAATCTTTAAAGGCTACAAATCAAGGCTTGAATGTTGTTTTATTGCCTAGCCTTAAGAAAGTGGTGGAGAAATTATGTAACATACTATATATAATAATATGAATATGATATATTTTAAACTACAGATTAGACTTAAAAGTATGTCCTGTATGAGTAGATCATTTTTCTTAGAGAACCAGTTGTTAACCATTTATCAGAACATACTTTGTGGTTTCTGTAAGATTTTTTTGGCCTTTTTGAAAATAAGAATATTGCTTTAGACAACTATCACCTTCTCAGGGATTTTTTTCAAATGGTGGTAACTTGGGAGATCATGATCGATAGGAAGTGTCTTACTGTCCTTGGCTATAATTTGCTGGACCTAGAATAGCTAGTCTTTTCCTCGCTCCTCTTCTTGACTTGGCCTTCATTCCCTTTTTCACATTACTTCTTTCCATTTTGAACAAGACCCCAGTCCTATGACTCCTCCTCTTTTGAAGGCTGTGAGTGTGGGACAGCAGTGGGGAAGTCTGGAGGATGCATGATTGTTAGCATCGTGCTAGACTTAATACATGTAGAGAAAAATCTGGTTTCATTCCTTGCTTCCAGGAGCTTCCAGTCTGAGTCACAGCAAGGTCTGATGTCTCTTTCTGGGATGTCCAGTGTCCAAACCAGCCACTCTGTTTTATTGAATAGTAGGGAAAGTGTTTCTAGCAGATCAAGGTCAGCCACCCACCAAGTCTTCCTTTTTAATTATCTGCCGTGTGGGCAGTTAGATGGAGCCAAGGATAGAGAGCTAGACTGGGAGTTAGGAAGGCTCATCTTCCTGAATTCAAGTCAGACACTTATCAACTGTGTGACCTCACGCGAGTCACTTAACCTTGTTTGCCTTAGTTTCCTCGTCTGTAAAATCTATAAAATCTGAGCAAGGAAATGATACTCCATTCCAGTGTCTCTGCCAAGAAAACCCCAGATGGGGTTATGAAGAGTCAGACATGACTAAAAATCACTGAACAATGAAATGTATATTTAAAGCTTTACCAGCTGCAGCTTTTCAGAGAAAGCTCCAACAGAGATTCTCTTGGGTTCCGAATTGATAATCTAGTTAGAGAAGTAAGCGAGTGTGTGTGTGTGTCTGTGTATGCACATGCCATATCACATTTATGTAAATATGCGTGTATATATGTTGTATATATGTATATATATATATGTATATATGTTGTTTGTCCTTTGCTTTTAGAGAGGACCAATGACATCATGCCTTTTGAGTGAATCAAAATGAAGAAGAGTTGCATAAAGTCATTA